>NC_090449.1:1060468562-1060713562 GCF_031143425.1 Pleurodeles waltl
CACATCTGCCAGGTAGAGTCAAATTAATAAATGTCTTTCTCACCATACCTCCAATTATGGGCCTCATTTAAAACTTGGCAGACGGGTCACTCCGTCACAACCGTGACGGATATCCCGTCCGCCAAAACCCAAATCCCATAGGATAGAAAGGGGTTTAGATCTCGGCAGACAGGATATCTGTCACTGCTGTGACGGACTAACCTATCCATTGAGTGCTAACTTATGCCCCATCTTCCCCACACAATTTGTTTAAAAGGTTGTGTAAGATTTGAGGAGAGCGGAATAGGTACAGGAGATGGGTTTCTTGGGATTAGAGTGGGATCAGAAAGGGAGTTGGAGTGTGTTGTGGTTCTGGTGGGTAGATGATGCTACCCCTGCCCACCTATGGATGTGACAGGATGACCAATACGTGAGTTTGAGGTTGTGGTGGGTTAGTGAGCGACTAGAATGAGATGATAAACAATATGTGATGTAGAAAGTAGTTTCTTCCACTTCTAAAGTGAATCTTTCATGCGCAGAATAGGTAGCATTAACTACCATACGGTTATATTTTCCAAAACAGCCTAGAGGCTAAGAGCAGATAAGTGAGCCTAATGCAACAATAATTGCGCCACGACAAGTCTTCAGAACCTCCTGGAGTCCTTGGCGTGACAGTCCTGCAGGAGTGATCACGGGCAAGGAGCACAGAAGGTGTTGTTTCGCTCACAAGGCACTAACCAGCAAAGTCCCAATCCATCTGCAGAGTAGGCTCTGCCTCCACCATGCACACTTTTCTCATCAATAATTTAATTACAGATGTTGCAGTGATAGCACTAATGATGCCATAGAAGATGTCATCAACAATATAATAAGTTGGGTAATTAGTAGTGCATGGCGAGGACATGAGTTATTGTCGCTATTTTAAATGACCTCACCCCAAACAAGTTTATCTTCTCAGATCTTCTTTAGTTGTAGTTTGGCTTTAGTGTCACAAACAGGTGCTAGCCAGGCTTCAAAGGTTTTGTGATGTGTGTCTTGACATTTCCAGGTGTTTTATTTATTTGTCTATCAACATGTATCTCCAGCCCCATCCCCCCTAGATCTCAAACATAATGAGCCAGAAAGACCAGTCACATCTAATTCATGCCTCAGTTTCAGCCCAATCCAAAAGAAATATATTGGAAAGGAACAAGGGCTGCCTGACTTTATGAAAGGTGCATGAGTGAAGCTGTCAAGGGATGCTTTTGCTTCTCTTCTACTTTTCTAGTCAGCAATGGTCAGGCAGAGACCAAACACGAGCCAGGAGGACAAGAAGTGGAAGTCTGTGCAGCAAGTTCAATGCCTGCTCCTCCCCCTGGGCCTGTTCTACAACAGAGAAAGTCACACTTACGACTGATTTACGCCTGTAAATAGTAGTAACTGGCGTTTGCTTGAGTAACACTGTCTTTGCAGAAGTTCGAGAACTGGCACATAAGTGAAGCAGGAGTGAGTAACTTGTGTTATGTGCTTTTACATTGTCTTTTAAGTTTCACCTGTAGGGACATCAGGAGTGTGAGGAGTGCAAAGGCAGATCTATGCAAATGAGCTGCACATCCTAGTAAGTGCACCTTTTGAGTATCTATGAGCATGTTTAAGTTACCCAGGTTTATCCTCACTCTTAACCTGCAACTGGAAGGTCCAGATGTCACTGCTAAGGCACATGTGGGAAGGGGCACCAACCACCCCGGTGTCCACATGGGGTCAAAGGAGAAAGGACATGTTAGGGAAAACATTTTAAATTGAGAGAAGGAAGGTTTTGTGAGCCCAAACTGTCGAATTTTACGCAGTGCGTGAAATCTGTAAACTTAGGGGCAGATTTAGGGAAAAGCCATTCGCTGCCTGACTGGGGAAGGGCAGGAATGCACCATATTTAAGTCAATCCGGTGCATACCCATCCTTTACCCCTGCACCGGCGAACAATGGGCTGCCTAGAACCAACAGAGGCAGCCGTGCACCCTGGTACAAGAGGGCCTCCGTTGCATGCAGGTTTGTTTGTGTGCAGAAAGGGACACCTTCCTGCATAAAAACAATTCTCCTGAGGTGTATTCCTCTATGTGTGCTGCGAAACGCAGCACACATAGAAAGAGGAAAAACGAGGAGGAATGAAGATATTTCTCTCCATTACACCTCCCTGGGAAGGCGCAGCACTTTGGCGCATTCTCAGGTTTACCAGTTCTGCTAAACCTGTGAATGCATCAAAATCCATGGAACCTACGTGGGAACACCCAGGCAACGCCCATGTAACGCCTTCCCAGGACAGAGTAACACAACAAAGCGATTTGCGCTTCATTACTTCAGATTTATGAAGCCACTCAGGGCCATGCAAAGTGGCCTCGTTGACTTCATAAATCTCATTTGGGGTTTGCGTCGAGCATTTATGACGTTGCGTGTTGCAAGAGTGACGCAAACCCCCTAATAAATATCCCCTAAGTGGTTTGGAAATAGGCAAAAGTGATAATTTAGTAAAGCCCATTCTCTTAAAGCTATCCTCCCCAACAGCCCTAAAATATGGCTGTTTGGGAAGAGAAGTGCAGAGAACAGCCCCACCAGTCACAACCTGCAACAGACGCAGGTGTGAGTTGGAAGACTCTTCTGCTCAGTTTAGTGAATCAGGGTACCCGAAGGTTTTCCTACGGGGGAAAAGAAATCACCATATCATTTGTGAGGATTTAAGGATGCAAATTTGCTTTGCGATGGTATTTCCTCTGAAAAGTTTCCAAAATAGCGTTTGCAAAAAATGTTTTACAAAAAACACTTCTATCCTTCTAGTTCAATAATTTCAAAAAAATGTTTTTAGAAAAATGTAGCAAGCATCTGGTTGCAGAGCAAAACTAAAGGAAGGGGGATTTGCGAGGTTTCTATTCAAACTTGTATTTTCAAAAAACATGTTAACACTCATCTAGGTTCAACTGGAAGCATTAAACAGAGGATCACAACCGCACAAAAACATTCCCTGTTATGGTTCCATAAAAAAGATGGTTATCAACACTGTGTACAAAACATGTAAATTTAATTTAAAAGGAACGTGTCGGACAAACTTGTTTAGCCTTTCAGATCTAAAATGGGTCAAAAAGTTGTGTCTATTTTGGATGTAAAGGACCGGAACAAACAGAATCTTTAGTTTCTTTGTTCTGGACTAACTGGTCCTACATTAACAGGGGCCACACATTGTAAGGTGACCGAATTCTACCACCTACAGGGTCTGATGTGGTATCACCAGGATTTATGGATTTCATGATTTTGCTATTGAAGTTAAGGTCTGGATTTTCCTACAAGTGCAGTGGCCTTGTGGCAGGCTCGGACACGAAAGGGGGTGTTCTCTTGAACCCAGCTTTGCAATTTTAAGTAGAAAATAGATCTATAAAAAACAGGCTAGGCTTTCAAAGAATTTTACACTCATCTTCAGCTTGCTGAATTAAATGATCGGGCTCATACTCAAATAACTTTTGTCCCAGAAAAGGCAAAAGATTTGTAATGGGCCGCTGACCATCATCTAGCGTCCATAAATGTAGCCATCATTGGTGTCTGGCTGCAAGCGAAGACGCTACCTCTGTTATTGATGACCTTAATGATCAAAATGAAATGCTCTAAGGGTCCTGTGCTACCCAGGAGAGCACTTGAATCTTCAAGGGACTAGCCCCACACTCACAGACCACGCAAGAAATCTAAGGATCATTCTAGACGACAAGCTCAACATGACGGCTCAAGTCAACGCAGTGTGCACCTCCTGCTTCCACATTCTACGCATGCTAACAAAAACCTTCAAATGGTTGCCTCAGAAAACCAGATGGACCACCACGCAAGCACTCATCACCGGCAGGCTGGACAACGGCAACACTCTCTATGACAGAATCTCCAAACAATGCCTACACTGACTCCAGACCATCCAGAACACCACTGCAAGAGCCATACTCGACCTCCCATGCCGCACCCCCATCACACCGCACCTCAAGAAGCTTCACTGGCTCCACATTCACTGTCACTCACTCATATTCCAGGCATCCACAAAAGCAAAACTGGAGGTCGCTCGTTCTCCTACATCACACCCAAGACATGAAATGACCTCCTTCAACACATCGGAGCCTCCTCCTCACCTCTTGAGTTCTGCAAGAAGCTGAAGACCTGGCTCTTCTAATAAGAACCTTGGGGACCACACACCTGCACAAGCACCTGGATACCCTCTCAGGTGATCAGTGCACTATACAAATCAAAATAACATAACATAACACCTTTATGGGTGGTCTCAAACATAGCTTGGACATTCTGGAACACTAGATGAGCTGTGTGCTCTGAATAAGTTCCAGCCTCACTAGATGCAGAATAAGATCTTTTATTCACCTTCTACTTTCTTATCCACCCTTTCTGGCAAGGAAGCTTATTCTGCAGTGACTGACGACGAGGAAGACACATTGGATAGAAGAGAGTTGACCTCTGGAGTTTGAGCAAACTCTTCATCAAATTCAGTCAATTTATAGCTCTTTTATAAGAATCTTAGCAATCCTGTCCACTTCTTTCAATTCTTTTAGCAGTATTCCCTTTATTGTGTAGTGACGTGGAAGAGAGTCAGCTGGCAAGGCTTCATTCTGGTATAAAATCCTCTTTAACCTCTGCTTCTGGTTCTTGGTAGCGCAGTAATTCTCTGAGGGTTGGGCAGCACCTCTTGCTTTTGAACACTGTGCACACACTTCCCTCCAGATAAGGGGCCTTGGTCATCAGCATCATTTGGTCAAGTCTCTTTCAGGCAATTCATGGATGCAAGTTCTGCAGACTTTGGGGCAGCGGTTACAGCCTCTGGAACCATAGACTGCGGATCAGAAGGTGGCGGAGATAGGAGTTTGTGTCCTCCTCAATCTCCAGATGATGCCTCTTTTAACACACCTTTTGCCCTCCACGGTGACAAGCTAGAAAGAAGAACAGGAAGGAATCTGTATCCTTAGGTACCCAGTTGCTTGGCAACCTAGTGACTTTTTACAAAATCTTGAAAATCTTAGGACACCCCTCCCAGGACTCTAAGGGTGCCTGTACTTCTTTGGCTGGCCTTTCTTTCCAGAACCTTGAAGAAGGGCTTCTCCCTTCAATTCTACTTCAAGAATTGTTGCTGCCATAACTCTGAGTGGATCTTATTCCTGTTGAGACAAGAACATCTTAAGCAACACTCAGGCTGTGGGGTTATTTAGGTTTTACAATCCTGATTCTAGCCACTGATACATCAGAGAGCTTTTCCTTTAAGCCAGTTATTGAACGTGTTGTTCACATTAACGCAGGGAACCCCGGGACAACGCAAGTGAGCCGGAACTCAGAAGCTTCGACACCGAAGATGTACTCCTTCCCTCGATACAGCAGACAGAGTGGTAAAATGAGTACTCACTGTCCCCATATAGCCAGGAGGTTCTGCAGTAATCCCTGCTTCCTGCTAGTGGGAGCACAGTGGCTGCAAGAACACTGCTCCCACTGAAGGAGAGAAAAGCTCTGCACTAACCAATGGTCTTCTACAGGAGGGAGGGTGGTAACCTCTTGAACCAAGGTTCTCACTGGAGCAGGGAGCACAATTCTGCTCCCTGATCTGAAGAACGTGGCTACGCTACTGAGATTAAACCACAGCTGTCGCGACAGCGGGGAGCACAGAACGTACGTAACTCTGTCCCCGCTAAGCAGGATGGCACATTATACATCAAAAACACTAAAACAAACTTCCCTTAAGGGAAACCCGTCTCCAAGCTGTCTCAATCAAGTTTCTGCAGAATGTAAACACTTAGACGCATCTTTCCACATCTGGGATTTCCTCAAAAAATACGAGCAATATCACTCAACATCTCCAAACTTGATTATGCAAACAGACTATACCACGGCATTCCACTCTCAACCAAGAGAAAACTGCAAAGAAACCAGAACTCAGCAGCGAGACTACTTGCACATGTAAATGTACAAACATGCATCTCCCCAGCTCTGAAGGACCCACTCTGGCTCCCATTTGCAAGAATATCATTTTTCAAGCTACTGTCAATCACCCACAGAGTGATTCATGGCAAAGCACCAAAATTCCTTCAATCAAAAATTACAAAATGCGCCTAGCTGAGGAATTTACATTGCGGGCTGGCACCGGGTTCAATAATTCCTATTTAAAGGAAGAAAACTGGTGGGAGCACTACATTACCTGTTCAAGGGTCCAAACCATGAAATTCTGTACCTGCACAGATTGGAGCCGTAGAAAACATGGTTAAGACCTGGTAATTCCCCACAAGATCCACCATAAGATTTATATGATCTTATCTAAAGATCACAAATTCTGGCCTCTCTGCCTACAGACAGATGCCCTGCAGAAGCCTCTAAGATCAAGATAGAGCGAAACCAGCACAGTGCATTCTGAAAGACGCCCTTACTAATTGTGGGGGATACCCAGATCCCCCTGTAAACATCCACCCATGCATCTGTTTCAAACAAATGCATAACAGAATGATCAATGCAAACCGCACAGATCGTCTACTAACAACCGTAAAGGACCAGCTATCAGGACGTGCGACATAACTCAGTATCTTGCCGTATGAGGAAGAGTCAAATAGAAAGTTGCAGAAAATTGAAACAATCTCTGCTATAAACGTAACCTATCAAACAATGTACTGTTTAACACCCTCACCGGCCAGATGGGACAACAAAAGATGCAACAACATGTAGCACGTGTCCACAGGTGACAACCACCAACCCTTCTTCGTACAGATTGTACAACCACAGATTGTATGCTATCTCAAAAAGCTTTCTTCCACTACAATACTAAAACCCTGCATGACAATGGACCTTGATTTAAACTTTTTGACTGTTCTCTCTCCTTCCTTTCTATTGAATGACCCTCTCCCTACCCTCTGTCCTTTGCTGTCTTACTGTCTTTGAGTCCAGCCTACTCTGTTGCGTGCCCGCCAGCCTCACTCTCCACTGCATTTCAGCAAACTGGCCATACCTCTCCGCAGCAGTCATAAACTCTCCTCTGTGTAAGCCATCTAGCCCAGAGCTTCTTACCCTGTGGTCCAAGGACCCCTGGGGGTCCGCAGAGCTTAGTCAGGGGTTCTGCAACTGTTGTACAAAATTAAATAATATTAAAATTCATAGATTACAATGAATAAAGTACATAAATTAAGTAAGCAAAATTGGAAACCCTTTTCTATGTTTGATTATGAATTAGTATTTCAATATTCGATCATTTGTTTGGTGTATACTTGTTTTTGTATTTAGTTTTTAGCTCTGAGGTTCAACTCGGCTTCCAATAATGATTCAGTGAGGACTCCCCGGATTCCAGTCATAATTCAGTGCAGGTCCACAGAAGTCGAACGATTAAGAACCACTGCTCTAGCCAATGTACTCATCACACCTTGTATTTGCAGGAAGTCGCACAAAAGACCACGCCCACCTCCTATTTACCCAATCTACCACAAACTCTTTTTGATAACTACCCTCTTAAGAAAAATCTGTCCCGGGGAGGCTTTCTGCCTCATGAACATGTAGACGGGGACAAGCAAGACGGGCGGGGGGTAATGTGTATTTAAGGTCTGTCCTGCATGAAAGAGGGTAATTTGGAAATCGTTTCTGGCCATCACTTTTACCCAACACCGATATCCTTCTAAAACCATGCCTCAATTACTTCTCATTATAAAGTTTATGAATAGAGAGGAATCACCTGAAAGTCTAGAAAATGGCTGCCCGCATTTGCCTGTGTATGGCAGGACTGGGGATTGGCCATATCGGGCATGAGGCTTTTCCCTGGGAGGCTGGGAGGACGGTGAGTGGGAGTTGTTACCAGGGGCTGGTTTTGTAATATTGCTACAGTTTTAAAAGCACTGCAGAGTTCCTTGTATATCCAACAGTTTTCATGTAACAATAAAAGTACCAATTTAACTCTGGTGATTAATGTTCCCAGGGGCAGCTCCTCCGCTATGGCGGAGGAGTGTCACCCCCGCCACCCCTCCAGCAGCAGGAGCTACAAACCTTTAAAAATAAAACAATAATAAACAATGTTTATTATTGTTTTATTTAAAGGTACAGGGCCATGGGGGATGACAGCCATGGAGGGGAGTGCACAGAGCACTCCCCTCAGTGCGCATGTATGTTGCAACACACATGCGCACAGGGCTCTCTCCAACCTAGCACCATGTTGCCAGGTGGAGAGAGCAGGCAGAGGCTCCCACTCTCCCTCGGAGCGCCCAGTTAGGGCTCTCCAGCCAATCATAACGCTGCTCTGAGCAGCGTCATGATTGGCCGCAGAGCAGGCTGGGAGTCTGTGCCTGCAGTGCTGCGGAGAACAGCGGTGTGGCGGTGCACTTAAGGTAAGTTTTTTTAATATATATATATTTTTGTTCCTCCCGCACCCTCGCTGCCACTTTGCCCAGTCACAGCCGCAACTGAATGTTCCTGCTGGAGAGGATGGAGTTTTGTCCAGTGGCAGTTTTGACTCATTTAAGGTAGCGCAGAGGGTTAATATGCCTGCTGCAAAGAACATCTATTATGCAGAATAGTATTTTATGTGCAATGCTCAGCGGGATACTGCTTATGTCATAGAGGTTGTTTTGTTACTGTGCAGTTTATACATTTCTATCATAATCTAGCACAGTGAGCTATAAACTGCCATCAAAGTGCTGCATGCAAGCTCCATGGTAAAGGTTAGAAAGTTATGATTTTTTCCCAGTCTTTGTTTATCCTAATTTTGTTAAAAAGGGTTTTTTAGGCTAGAAATAAATTATTAGTAAAGTCAACCCTAACCACTATGTTACCTGAATCCTCGGCTTATGCTGCCCCAGACCAAGCACCCTTACAAATGCCACCAGTGTGGGTGACATGTGACTTCTACACCTTGTGTTATGTAACATTTACTATACACTGCTTTACACACATATGATTCATTGTCTGTGTGTGTGTGGTAAAGTGCTCCAACAGTGTGTGCTGGTAAGAGGCGCTATAACACACATAAAATACATGTGAGAGGTGCTATGGAGAGATGAGAGGCTCTGTTAGAGGGTGATGGTGAGGGACTCATTGACCCCAGAAAAGATTGCAATATCCTGGTGCACTGTAAGGTCATCATGTACTATGCTTTAAAACTAATGCAAATAAATATGAAAAATGTGTTGTAGAATGCACCGTTTTTGCCATTTTTCCCATATTTTCTTGGGGGTGACCTCCAAGCCCCATTGTAGTGGTCAGTCCGGCTCGCGATGCACCCTCTGGGGGCTGGGCTCACAAAGTGTGCCAGGGCTGCTTTGGGTTCCCAGTCTGGCCCTGATGGCATCCACCCCGCCCCCACGCGGAGCCCCCATCTGATCGTCCATGTAAGTGCCCATGACGGGACAGGGACGTGCCTGCCCAGAGCGAATTCTTCGCCACCCAATCTGTCCTCTCCCCACCCCTCAATCACCACCTCCACCTCCCGGGGGAGCCGGGAGCCCGCACCTGACTGGGGCGCCCGCCTTCCACCGGGCCCGGCCCCGGTGGCGAAGAATGCGCGGGAACAAAGGCAGGGGCCCGCCTGGAGGGGGGAACTCACTCAGCCGTGCCTCAAACAAGGGGCCCCGACAGCCCCGGGAATGCAGCAGATATCAGAGTTGTGAAAGCGGCGACAGTGATTAATGAAAAATGCCCCGGGGCCTGGAAAGTGTTGCAAACACCGCGCCGGGATGCGCCATTGTTTGTCTTTCGGGGCTGTGTGTGCGGGAGGCACATTGTCTGAGTTTTTTCATCCATCTTAGCTTTCATCTACGAACAAAAACATTAACAGTGACGTAAAACCCTGCTGGGGATCTGCTGTGTCAGAGCAGACGGGTGACCTGGGCCCTCAGGCCTGGGACAGTGTATATAAGTATTTTAAAGCGTTGTGAGGTCAGCGAAAAGTGACACCTAGCGCTCTATAAGAACCCGAAACTTATAAAAACAAACATTTGCAATACAATGGGTCTCGAGTGTGCTCGAGTTAGAGCTACCAACCTTGTAAATTCCTAACTGGACTTTTCTTGCCACGAAATGTGAACCAGTTGACAAGCGAGCCGATTCATAGCGCCACGGTCGCCATGAGCGTGAGCTTGAAGGAGAGACACAAAAGGAAAAAGAAGTTTGTTGGCAGTCAAATGTATCGGCAGTCGTGCAATTATCCATGTAACATGGTCGATGTCCAACGCGGTAACAAAACCACCCCAAGGAGGGAAAAACGTAAAGCATTTACCAATAATAACAAAGAAATTTTGAAAGGCAAGCCCATGAACGAGTGATAGTGATGGGCGTACAGTGGGCGTGGTTAAAAGCCCACAGATAGATTACAACACGTCTAAGCGCTTGCACGCACGACTTTAATGAAAGCTCTGTATAAAAAATGTGCTTGTTAGAAGATTGGAGTATTCTTAATGCCCTGGTCATTTGGGCGCAAACTACAATTCTATTAACATGCATTCTCTACATTGACAGCTCTGCCTTTCAACAGGGGTTTGCTAAAATGCGTAGCTGTGTGTAAATTAACTTTAAATGAAGACACTTGATGGTTAAACGAGATCGTGTATGGGTCTTGTGTCTGTTCAGGCAGAGGCGCAGCGTTCCAGTGCTAGTGTTTAGTGACCTGAGCAACAAAACTTCAGAAAGTTAGGTGAAACATTCAGTGGTGTAACGAAACTTGAGGGCCCACCTCCAAAGTACAGAGAGTGGCCCCCCTTTGGACTCACTCAGGAGCTCTCAGGCCAGGGTACTGTGCTGAGAGGACCCCCTGGAGCTCGCCCCTGGGGGCTGTGGGGGCTTTATTGGGCCACTGGAAACATTGTTATTGCAAGTTGCATCAATCGACAGCTGAGGTCTTGATTCACAGAGCACATGGGAAACAGTTGTAACTTGTACAACTTGAAAACTGGTACAAGGTACAACTTGAAAACTAGCACAAGGTATCCATTACTTAGAACTTTTTCTCAGTGTATGCGCATGCTACTGGGCCTCATGCGTAATGCGCGCCTTGTGTACATTGCAAGTGCACGTTTAAGATGTTGACATACATTGGTGACTTAGACATTTGCTGAACCCTGGTGATGCGCAATGTGCCCTGGTTTGTATTATGCATGTGTAGGGTACAGAAATGGATTTCATTTTAACTTCCTCCCCTGTGGTTTATTTATAAAATTCTGCAAGAATTTGCTTGCTTTACTGTAATTCCTTCACACTTTATTCACAAAAGGTATTAGTTTGTTAATGAGTGTTCATTGCTTTTTAGGTTGAAACCTACAAGATAGAGTCGCTGTCTGGTTGGGAAAAGACGTCTTGTGGGCATTCTGAAAGCGTTCCTAGGAATGTGTTCCACCAATTGCTTCCTATTAGCTTTGTATTTCTGGCTTTTAGGCTGTACAGAACATCTTTGTCCCTCCCCTGGAGCATAGCCTGTTTACCATCGCTCCTTGTATTCTTCCATGAGAGCTTAATTTCTGTAAAAAGGCCTTTAAGCTTTGTTCTTATCTTGTCACATTTGCTGTGCATTTAAAGGCAGAGATCAAATGTCAGGCTCAGTTTTCCGAGGGAGCTTGGTGTTTACTTTTCTTTCTCTGTTGTCAAAGTGAGAGGATTTATGTGACAATCTTTCTGGGTACTGGGAAAGAAAAGTATTTTTTCTAGAATACAATATTTAAATGTCTGTATATGAACTGCACAAATATTACAGAATATATCAGAATTAGGAAAGCACAAATGAAGCACTTTTTTGTAATTCAGAAGTGTGATGCAAACAAATATTTTAGTACAATCAAAACAAACCAGTACACTAGGAAATACAATTTCCACACATTAGCATTTGTCCGCTGTATAGTTTTATTAGTAAAACTGTATGTGGAAATGTAATGGTCATTGAAATTGAAAATGTGTTCTCTGTAATGGCAGTGTGCTACCACACCATGCACACTCCACTCTAAGCCACTCCATGCCACTCTGCAACACTCCATTCTACACCACTCTACTCTGCACACTCCGCTCCAAGCCACTCCACCCTGCACACTCCACTCTACAACACTCTACTCTGCAACATTCTACGCCACTCCACTCTGTGACACAACACTCCACCCCACCACAGTCCACTCCAACACACTGCACTCCAGCACACTCCATTTCACTCTACACCACTCTATACCACGTAATTCTAGGCCACTACTACTCCACTCTGCTATACTCAGTCTAAGACACTCCACAACACGCCATGCCACTTCACTCCATGCCACTCCACGCTATACCACTCCACTCTATGACATTTTACTCCACTCTATGCTATGCCACTCACTCTACTGTATGCCCCTCTGCTCTACGCCACTCCACTCTATGCCCCTTCACTCTACACTACTCTACTCCACTCTGCAACACTCTACACCTCTCCACACTATGACACCCTACGACCCTCCACTCCATGACATTCTACTCCACTCTGCTCTACTCTATGCTACTATAAGCCATTCCAGTCTAAGCCACTCCACTCCACTCTGCAACACTCCACTCTACAACACTCTACTCTGCAACATTCTACTCCAGTCCACTCTATGACACAGCACTCCACCCCACCACAGTCCACTCCATCACACTCCACTCCTGCACACTCCATTTCATTCTACACCACTCTGTACCACTTAATTCCAGGCCACTCTACTCCACTCTGTGATACTCAGTCTAAGACACTCCACTCCACGACACGCCATGCCACTTCACTCCATGCCACTCCACACTATACCACTCCACTCTATGACATTTTACTCCACTCTATGCTATGCCACGCTACTCTACTCTGCCACTCTACTCTATGCCCCTCTGCTCTACGCCACTCCACTCCACTCTGCAACACTCCACTCTACAACACTCTACTCTGCAACATTCTACTCCAGTCCACTTTACGACACTCCACTCCACGAATCCACTCCACCACAGTCCACTCCATCAAACTCCACTCCAGCACACTCCATATCACTCTACACCACTCTATACCACTTAATTCTAGGCCACTACAATGCCACTCTGCTATACTCAGTCTAAGACACTCGACAACACGCCATGCCACTTCACTCCATGCTACTCCACGATATACCACTCCACTCTATGACATTTTACTCCACTCTATGCTATGCCACTCACTCTACTCTATGCCCCTCTGCTCTACGCCACTTCACTCTATGCCCCTTCACTCTACACTACTCTACTCCACTCTGCAACACTCTACACCTCTCCACACTATGACACCCTATGCCCCTCCACTCCACGACATTCTACTCCACTCTGCCCCACTCCATGCCACTATAAGCCACTCCAGTCTAAGCCACTCCACTCCACTCCACTCTGCAACACTCCACTCTACAACACTCTACTCTGCAACATTATACTCCAGTCCACTCTATGACACGGCACTCCACCCCACCACAGTCCACTCCATCACACTCCACTCCCGCACACTCCATTTCACTCTACACCACTCTATACCACTTAATTCCAGGCCGCTCTACTCCACTCTGCAATACTCAGTCTAAGACACTCCACTCCACAACACACCATACCACTTCACTCCATGCCACTCCCCTCTATGACATTTTACTCCACTCTACCCCACTCTATGCCACTATATGCCACTCCAGTCTAGACCACTGTTGGAAATGGCCTTTCTGCAGGGTCACCCCCAAACCTTTTGCCTTCCTTCTCTTCTTTTTCTGACCTCATTTTTGCTGTCTTTAGGACTCTGGACACTTTACCACTGCTAACCAGTGCTAAAGTTCATGTGCTCTCTCCCTAAAAACATGGTAACATTGGCTCATACCCAATTGGCATATTTAATTTACCTGTAAGTCCCTAGTAAAGTGCACTACATGTGCCCAGGGCCTGTAAATCGAATTCTTCTAGTGGACTGCAACATAAGTAGCCCCTTAACCATGTCTCAAGCCTGCCATTGCAAGGCCTGTGTGTGCAGTTTCACTGCCACGTCGACCTGGCATTTACAAGTACTTGCCAAGCCTTAAACTCCCCTTTTTCTACATATAAGTCACTCCTAAGGCAGGCCCTAGGTAGCCCATAGGGCAGGGTGCTATGTAGGTAAAAGACAAGACGTACATGTGTGTTTTATATGTCTTGGTAGTGGGAAACTCCTAAATTAATTTCCCCCTGCTGTGAGGCCTGCTCCTTTCATAGGATAGCATTACAGCTACCTTCATATGCTGTTTGAGTGGTAGATTCTGATCAGAAAGGGGTAACCAGGTCATATTTAGTATGGCCAGAATGGTAATACAAAATCCTGCTTATTGGTGAAGTTGGATTTTATATTACTATTTTAGAAATGCCACTTTTAGAAAGTGAGCATTTCTCTGCACTTAAAATCCATCTGTGCCTTACAGCCTGTTTCCAATCCACGTCTGGCTGGGCTGCTTGACAGCTCCCTTGTGCATTTCACCCAGACAACCACAAACACAGGATACGCACGCATCTGCATATTGAATGGGTCCTCCTGGGCTGGGAGGGTGGAGGGCCTTACACTTACATTTCAAAGGCTAATGGCCTGCCCTCACACATTGGACTGCATAACCCCCTACTGGGACCCTGGCAGACAGACATTTACTGAAAAGGGACCTTGTGCACTTCAAAACCATTCTTTGAAGTCTCCCCCAGTTCAAAGGCAGCTTTGGGTATGTAAACTGGGTCTCTGACCCCACCAACTCAGACACTTCTGCTCTGCTCCTGAACCTGTCAAGAGGAACTGCCTGGCTGCCCAAAGGACTCATCTAGACTGCTTTGCTGTGAAGGACTTCTGCCCTGCTGTTGCCCTGCTGCCCTGCTGCCCTCTGACTTTGATGAGAAGTGCTCTCCAAGGGCTTCGATTGAGCTTGCCTCCTGTTTTCTGAATTCTCAGGGCCAAAAAGACTTCATCTCTTCAAGGAACTCCTTGTGTGCTGAAAATCGACGCACAGCCTGCCGGAAACGATGCACAGACCGTCTTACGATGAGAAAATCGCCGCACAGCCGAACAAGAAGGATGCAGCCTGACTTCCGAGTGACGAATCGACGCAGCGCCTGCCTTGCGACTGGAACTTAGACGCATAGCCCTAACAGATCAACGCACAGCTGAACCGGAACAACGCAGTCCAACTTCCCGAGTGAAGAATCGACAAAGCACCTGCTGTGCGACAGAAAATTAAACGCATCACCATATCGGAACGACGCAATGCCTGTGACTTCGTCCTGCATGCCCAGGATTTCCACAAATCGTCCCTGGGCGTCAAAAAGATCCCTGCATCACAGTGAGTAACCAAGCCTTCACGCCGTAAATTGACGCAAAGCCCCTTGCAGAGTGGAAGGAAACAACGCATCGTCTGTGCCCTGCCAGAAAATCCGATGCACACCCTATTTCTCCATGCATCTCCTCCTCTGCGGTTTCCGTGCGTGTTATTTTTTCGCAGACCAGGTACTTTGTGCTAACAAGAGACAACTGTTGATTTCTAAGATTTAAGACTCTTTTTAATATTGCAAAAGTGATATCTCAACTTGTGCTTATTGATTCTTTATCGTTTTGACCTTAACTTAAGCAGACATATGCCTAATATTTTTCTAAACCTGTGTGGTGTATTTTTGTGGTGTTTTCATTGTGTTACTGTATGATTTATTGCACAAATACTTTACACATTGCCTTCTAAGTTAAACCTGACTGCTCAGTGACACGCTACCTGAGGGTGGGCACAGTATAATTTGGATTGTGCGTGACTTACCCTGACTAGGATTGTAGTCCGTATTTGGAAAAAGGTGTATACCGCTGCCAACTAGAGACCCCATTTCTAACAGCCACTCTGCTCCACTCTACAACTCTACTCCACTCTATTCCACTCCACTCTACAATTCTACTCCACTCCACAACACTCTACTCTATGCCACTCTATGACAGCTCATGGATAGATGGAGGGGTGTATGAATGGATGGATGAACAATAGGATCAATTGACAGATGAAAAGCTTTATTGATGTATGGGTATGTCAAATGATGGATGAACGGGTTGATGCATGAATAGATGATTGATTTGTGTATGGATGGACTGTTTGAATGGCCAATGAATGGTCCAAAGGTGAAAGACTGACTGATGGCTGAAAGAATGGATGGTAGAATACAAAGGTGAAAGGGTGGATATCGCTTGGTGGAAAGAAGGGTAAAAGAATGAATGGATAGATTCTTGAATACAAGAGGCAAGGGAGCTCTTCTAGGGAGGGTCAGGCTCACTTGCTTTGCTTGCTTGGTGCAATCAAAGCTTCGGTTCATAGTGGGGGGTATTTAATTTTATGTCCACTTGCTCACCTCTGACACTCCAGAATATGCCACTTCATGCACACCCATTTAGAAATTACATGTGCATAACTCACATATTAGACACATTGCCTGCGCTCGTGAATTGCACCTACGTTTAGATTGTGAGCTTGTACAGTGCACATCTGTGCATAATATGACTTATTAAAAGCAGATATATAAATGTAACCAGAAAAACATTTGTGAATTGGCCCAGCACTATAAAATCCCATTTTAAAATCCTGTTTGGCCCATCTACGGTCAGTAGCATTGAGTCATAAGCCCTACCAGGCTGGTGAACCTCCTGCTGTTTTCTTATTTCCTGCACTAGGCATAGTTACTCAGTTTGGGGATCGCTACTTCTCCCCTAACTTCCTTCAGCTGTAGAATAAGTTGTGTTCCCTCAACCACTCCGCCACCAGCCTCCAGTAGTGGTCACCACTTGGCAGCATGCACCGTGATATGAAAGTCTACACTCTGCACGGGTGGGTCCACCATTATTCGTGGGTCAAGGTGTCTTCACTCACATGTAGAACCACCTGCGAGTTCCTTCTAGGGATTCCATTTCATGGGGCGGCCCCTCCGTTATGGCGGAGGAGCGTTGCACCACTGCTGAAAGGCAGCAGAAAAATAAAATGATTATGAAACTATTTTATTATCATTTTATTTTTCACTTCCTGCTCAGCCAGTCCACCGAGTGCAGGAGGAGAAGGTGGAGTAGTGCGCACTTAGAGCTCTCCACCCGGACTGTGTTGCACAACCATGGCGAAGAACCAGCGCAGGCTGCCAGTCCCCAACTGAGCGCCATTTCATCCCACTCAGACCAATCCAGACGCTTCTCTCATGCTGAGTAACAGTATGAGAGAAACGTCTGGATTGGGTGGGGAGAGAAGAAGCAGAGAAGCACTGAAGCACCGCATAAACCCCCTGGCCCCACCGAGCGTAGCACCGTTCCATATCTAGAATCAATCTTGCATAATCCTGGGCCGAATATTTTGTTTAGGTTCTGGGTGCCCCTTGAATGTCTAGGGGAGGTGTGAAGGGTTAAGCAGATACTTCGAATCAAGTCCTTTGGAGGTTCAAACACCTTAAATGTATTTAAGCATTATGTGTGATATTTCAACTAAATAAATGTGATGGGATTCGAGGTAGGTTAAGTCCTTTTCCCAACCCCCTTCCCAAGAGTACATGCAACAAAACATGTTTTGTTTGCATGCAACCTTGAATAGACTGAACAGGAGAGGAACCATTTTGAATTTGAGTCACAAAGATTGAAGTGTATGTACAGCTCTGCCAAGTTTCCCTGGTCCATGCGTGATGTGCTACTCCATTCCAATTTATGTCTTTGAATTATGTGACTCAAAGTCTTATTATTCCATTATAAAACAGAACTACAACTCCCAGAATACCAAAAAATAACTTGGAGTGCGAGCAGCACATCACACATGGACCTAGGAAACTTGGCAGCTATGTCTGTATGATGCATCTTGAATTAACACAAAATGTGGATTAATTCAATCATCTGAGTTAGGTTTAGTACATGGCTACTACTGAAATTTGACACATTTTAAAGCCTTGAATGTTCCAGGATATGTATCAGATTCGTAGTGAATAACAGGGTGGGTGGGGGCTTTACAGATGGAGGCAAACAGCCAGATACAGCTAAGAGGAAGCAGCCTCCAATGCAGGACGCCGTCTTTCAATGACCAAACCAAATAACACTGGTTCTCACGAGAATTAAACTGTAGGTACATCTGCCTCCCTTTAAGCTCCAGATTTGACTGACTCTTCTCTGACCCCGCCTGCCTTCAAGGGTCTGTACAGCATTCAGCTGATTTCCCCTTCAGCCACCAACCTCATCGAAGATTCTCCGAAACTAAAGAGCAGTGTCTAATTTGAGCCAGTGGTGTCCGGTGCGGGGCACCGGCACTTATTTTTGAGGGCCGGCACTTATTTTTCTGCCTCAAACATTTACTGTGAGAAAAAGACACATATTGGAAAGAAACAGGAAGAGAAAATTGAAAAAGCGTCACAAAGGGAGAATGCACAAAGCTGCAAGAGTGAGATGAAAGGGCAGTGAGTGGCTGTAAATTGCTTAAAGAGGCTTGAGATGGCTTCAGGATTACACTGTCTCAGTATTCGGGCTTGCACATATAATCGCAGCAGTCGGGTGTTTCAACTGAGAGCTTTGGGCACTGGCATGTTTTTATTTACAAATCAAGCACTGCTAAAGAAAATAGAGCCCAGTGGACTGTCATGTTTCCACCATCAGAGCCCCTGCTGGCTCCACTGACGGGAACCTTACACTGATGCCCGACACACAAAATGGCATCAGTGTAGATACCTCAGACCATCTTCTCTATTTACGGCAGAAGTTTGAACGTAGTTTTTGTAGTTCAGCACCACCATGGAAAGTCTGGAAGTCGTAAACATAAAAAAGAAAAACAAAATACTCCCACACTCTGGGAGAAAACTTTGATTATGTCAGAGTCATTAGTATTTTGTTTTTCAAATTAAAAACGTTTTTTGAGTGCCTGCATGAAATGTGGTAGCCACTTAGCAAACTTACAATGCCTTCAAAGGAGGCAGCATGATGGTGGCTCCTCTGAAGGCATAGAAACGTCCTCCAGGCAGCGGAGCACTCTAAATATGCTGGGTGCTAATAAGCCAGGGTGGTGTACGTTACGCACTCCATCCTCTATTTAGAGCTAGGGGAGCTGTCATGTTCCCACCAGCAGAGCCTTCCCCGACTCCACCACAGGAAAGCTTTGACTAAAGGCCGAACTGACATTGAGTCATCAGTCAAAGGGCCTGATTACAATCTTGGTGGACGGGGTTACTCTGTCACAAATGTGACGGCTATCCCATCCACTGTATTACGATCCCATTTTATCCCATGGAGAGCGCAATACAACAGATGGAATATCCATCATGTCTGTGAAGCAGTATTCCATCCGCCAAGATCGTAATCAGGCCCACAGTACTTCAGAACTTTTCTGTCCCTGCTTGCTTAAGTTACTCAAACTCTCTGTACCTATCCTGGCCTTCGCTCCTGGTCAGTTTGTGCAGGACTCAACTCTTTCCCATGTACTGATCTAGATGTGTGGGTTTACATCACTCTGTTTTTAAGTGCTGGTATACACATTGCTGGCCCACGTAACCTCATGTTCTGATAACAACATATTAAAGCATTTCAATAATAAAATACCCCCACAATATGCACCCTGTTGGAAATGGCCCTTTTTGCAGGGTTATCCCCAAACGTTTTGCCTTCTTCCTCCTATTTTTTTAGGTCTGTTTTTGCTGGTTTATTGTCTCTGCGCACTTTACCCCTGCTAATCAGTGCTAAAGTGCATGTGCTCCCTATAGAAATCGTACTGTTGATTGGTTTATCTATGATTGGCATATTTGATTTACTAGTAAAGTGCACTACAGGTGCCCAGGGCCTGTAAATCAAATGCTACTAGTCGGCCTGCTGTGCTGGTTGTTCCACCCACATTAGTAGCCCTGCAAACATGACTCAGACCTGCCAATGCAGCGTCTATGTGTGCAGTTTTAAACTGCCAATTCGACTTGGCAAGTGTACCCACTTGCAAGGCCTCAACCTTCCCTTTTACTACATGTGAGGCACCCCTAAGTTAGGCCCTAGGTAGCCCCATGGGCAGGGTGCAGTGTATGTTTAAGGTAGGACATATACTAGTGTTTTTTGTATGTCCTAACAGTGAAGTACTGCCAAATTCGGTTTACACTGTGCAAGGCCTATCTCTCTCATAGGTTAACATGGGGGCTGCCTTTAAATATCCTTAAAGCGCAGATTCTCTTTGAGAGCAGATGAAAATGTGGAGTTTAGGGTCTCTGAGCTCACAATTTAAAAATACATCTTTTAGTGAAGTTGGTATTTAGATTGTTAGTTTGAAAATGCCACTTTTAGAAAGTAGGCATTTTTTTGCTTAATCCATTCTGTAACTCTGCCTGCTTGTGGATTCCCCATCTGGGTCAGTTTGACAGTTGGGCTGTTCACACCTCTCCTCTAGACAGTGACACAAAGGGGGCCTGCATATCTTGATTAGCCATCTGTGCTGGAGGTGAAGGGAGAAGTGGTCACTCACACCTGAGAGGACTGTGCCTGCCCTCACACAATGCCATCTCCAACCCCCGGTGAGTGTCTGGGGCCTGGCCTGGACAAGGAAGGATCTTGCAAACACTTGAGACTTTGCTTTGAAGTTTGCTAACTTCAAAGGCAGAACTGGGTATAAGGAGAAGACCCAAAACCCCAGACTTTTAGAATCTTTCTGGAATCAAGAGGAACCTCTGCAAGGAGAAGAGGTGAAGGAGGAGTAGTGTCCCTTTGCTGTGTTGATTTGCTGGACTGGCCTGCAGTTGCTGCTTCTGTCGGAAAAGAGTGCAAAGGGTGAACTTTGCTGGGTGTCCTGCTTGAGAAAAGTCTCCAAGGGCTTGGAGCAGAGCTTCCCTCCTGTTGGAAGTCTCAGGGAAACCAAAGACTTCAGTTTCCTCGACCTGCAGCACTGGGAACTGTGTGTTTTGTGCTGTTCAAGAGGAGAAACCACTGCAACGCCACCAACTACACCTCTGGCCTGCACCATGACCTTCCGACGCCACACAGAGTCGCATTGCCCCGCTTCGCACCGCGACCCTGGTCTCACTGACGCCGTCATCGGACGACTTCACCAAGCCGATGCTTGCACCGCGACCTGTGGGCCCTGCACTCCGGCATCGCCTGCTCACATCACAGCCTGGGCATCCCCGAGGACACCGCTCCTGCTGACACCGGTGCCGCTGTCTGCACCGTGGCCTGTGGACACCGCTTGTGAGGTACACGAAGCACCGTCCTGCACCACAGCCCCGGTCCACCGACACCAGCACCATCGACTCCTGTGTCGTCACCAGGCATCCTGCCTGCACCGTGGCCTGTGGACACTGCTCGTGAGGGTCACCGTCCCGTCCCTCACTGCTGACTTGGGCCTACAGACGACAGCGCTTCAGCAACGACGACGACGCTGCCTACACCGTGACCTGTGGACACCGCATGTCGCACCGCTCCGCTCCGCTTCACACCACAGCCCTGGTCTCACCGACGCCGCTGGACACCGTCACTGAGCCGCTGCCTGTACAATGACTTGTGGGCACCGCACGTCGCATTGTCCCGCTTTGCACCGCAGCCCCGACACCATCCACGCCAGCGCACCTGACTTCATCAGCCTGGAGTTCGATCTGCAAAGTGTGTGACCTCAAGGGCCCAACGACTCCTGCACCGACTCCAGAACCGACACGTGACGTCAGTGACGCCGCTCTCCGGAGATCACCGTGAGGATCACGACGCCCTGCAAATCCAAGGTTGGCCCGCAACGCCGCAGCCAGTCTGAACTGTTGGTTTTGTTGATCACGACGCCGTGATATCCCCGGGTGGAGCTATCGACTTCAAGGAACTGTAGTTTTGAGTAAATCTTGCAGAATTCATATTTTTCTTACTGTATGTTGGATTTTTATTGTATTTGGTCTTGTTTTATATAGATAAATATTGGCTATTTTTCTAAAACTGGTGTGGTGTCCTTTTGTAGTGTTTTCACTCATTACTGTGTGTTATGTGCAAATGCTTTACACATTGCTTCTGAGATAAGCCTGACTACTCGTGCCAAGCTACCAAGGGGGTGAGCAGGGGTTATTTGAGCGGGTATCCCCCTTATCCTGACTAGAGTGAGGGTCCCTACTTGGACAGGGTGCAAACCGACTGCCAACTAGAGACCCCATTTCTAACACACCCCACAATTAGGGTGGACATTGAGATGCTCTTTCTTTCCTGTTTGAGAGCTTCTGGGAAGCAAAGAGGAAAACCACCAAATGCTGGAAGAAAACACTTGGTGTGTCCATGACATTTATTTTTTGTATTTTTAGTTTTTCAAAAAACGTTTTTAAAACTTTTTGAAACACAAATATAATTGCTTTGATGGCACACTGCACTTGGTGTCCACATAGCAAAGCTTCAGTGTCTTCTAGTGAAGGCACAGGGGTCTCTAAATATGGTGGGCAGCAGTACATCTCCTCACTGCCCTGCTGGAATGGAGTACAGCCCACCAAGAGCTAAATAAGCACCTATCTTCTTATGAATTTTGAAAAAGTATTACAAATCCTGTTGTTCCAACTCTGCTTTAATTTAAGACGATTCCTTATCAACGTCCATTGCCTACAGTTTGAAACCTACCTCTGTAAACAGGCCTGATAAATACCCAATGACTTCCTACTGTTTTTCCTACTAATTAATTATGTTTGTTGGTAATAATTTGCAATTGACAAGTTGTTACCTTGGTTGTGTTTATAGTATGCTCATCTAGTGCCTTCTAGGTATCAACATTATTTGCACACACTTGTCACCTCTTTGAGCATGGATATTTGGTTCTTCCATCCTATGTTCAATGTATTTCCTTTCAAAATATCTAATCTCTCTTCCATGCCTGGTATCTTGGTCTTATGTAAACCACTCAGTCCCCCGATGGGTCTGGTCTAGCCACAGAAAACCACCAACAATAAATGAAATGAGTAAATATCTTCTGGTGACTGTGAATTTACAGGTGACAATACTCTCATTTTCCTTGATTAAACAGCAACCTTTCATGCTGGCTCTAGCACCAGCATCTCAACCGTTCTACACTTTTAGAGCCCACTAGTGATGCCATTTTCTTATTGAATGTAAATATTGAGGTCACAAGTGTATCGTGATAAGGAAATAAGAGACATGAGGCCGGATATCCATCCGCCTTGTTACAATCCCAATGTATCCTATGGGAATAGTAATAAGGCGGACGGGATATCCGTCACGTTTGTGATAAAGTATTCCCTCTGTCGAGATCTAATTCAGGCCCGTGGTTCATATAGAACTCATAGGCTTTGTGTATGAAGAATATGAAGTCTTCAGTGCTCCCCGGGGAGAAAGGGAGAGTTATGAAACAGAAAACCATCAAAACATGGACTCAAGCAAGTTTGGGGTATTTAAAATTCGTCAGATGCAGGACACCTGCCAAAACTTGCCAGATATCCCATCTGCCCTATTTAGGGTGTAAACCTGAGTATAACCCATGGTTAATTTGTAAAAGGATAAGTGCCGGTGCCCAAAGTCGTGCTCTGCAGCACACAGCCAACGCTATGGAATGTCAGGTGTGTCGGATACCAAGGCTGCGTAGTCGTGATTCCACTTCGTGCCTCTTTCATCCACCTCTTGTCTCTCTGTGCCCCACAATCTCACTCTTGCGGTTTCTGTTTCATCCCTGCTTCTTTCTTTGTCACTGTCTTTCTGTCTTTTTCTTTCTCCTTCTTTCCCCGTTTTGTGTTTTCTGTCTCTTGTTCTTGGACAAAATCTGATAAAGAAACATAAATCCTGGTCCCCAAAAATGAGTGCTAGTGTGTCCCACCTGACCACTGACTCAAATTAAGCACTGAGTTTACCCTCCAAATGGTGTCAATTGGAGCTCCGGCTAGGCTATGGCTGTGCTGCGCATAGTGGATTCTTGTGTGGAATTCCACGCCCACGTTCCCACGTCCAGATTTTTTGTCTGCAGAAACACAAGGCCTGGTTTTACCAGCTGAAAAATCAAGCCAGTAAAATTAAATTGTGAAAGGGCTGCCGGGACAAGGTACAGGCTCCTTGTCTCTCTCCCACCTTCTCCACCACACCTCTCCCTCCCCCACCCCACCCTCCTTGCACACACACACCACCTGCAACCAGAATGTGGAACATTTGTGCATTAAACCCCATGGAGCTGGAAATTCTGTGTGGAATTCTGATCTGTAAAAACAGATCTGCACTGTTATTCTCTATTCAATGGGATTTAACTCATAATAAGCGGTATTGTGAGCAGAGAGCCGGTCCGTAACGGAAAATTCCAGACACGCGGAATCTTTGCACATAATTCCCCCCCACTTTTAATCTGGGTCTTAGAGTCCATTGCCTCAGTGCAAGAGCAGCTAGTTAGAGAGAATACATGTCAAGCTGTGCTTAATTTGTAAAATAATAAATGCCGGGCCCAGGATATTTCTCTGGAGGCCACTGATGCTTGTGCCATCTCAGGTTTCTACCAGTCCTAGCAAATACCACAACTAATGACACCTCCTTGCTCTCACAGTTCTGCAAATGTCACACGTTGGACTGTACTTCCTGAACCAAAGCTATAAGAATGGCCTACGCACCCTGGTATTGTTATTGTTTAATTGTGTATTTAATAGTTTAAATACTTTGGTCATCCTTGTTTACAAAAATAGACTGATAGCACCACCATGTGGTGGACTGCCTTCTGTATATCCCAGTGTTAAACAAAGTGCTGGTGCTGAGCACCGGAAAACACCGGTACAAATTAAGCACTGCTGTCAATCTACCTGTAAAGGCGACCACGCACAATCTTAAAGAGCTGTGCATGCAAGCAGGACAGAGTATATGCAGCTCAGAAAACAAATTATTCCTCAGTCAAGATGCAAAGTCCATACGTTTGAACAAAGACTTCCAGTAGCTGGCTCACTGCATTGGAAGAATGTCACCTCACATTAGACATGAAATAAGACGTTTTAAATATGGCCAGGCCTCAGTTCACACCAAATATTTGAATAATCTCTGTAAAGAAGTGAGTTTCAGGGACCTTGTAACTGGTTCTCGCCTGCAGCATATTTAAATCAGCACGCAACCTCCACCAACTAGTTTTAAGGATCGCCAGAGTATCATGAAAACATTGTTAAAACATAGATAACAACGTGAAAACACGCAACACTGAGTCACGCTTTTTATGTTATTATTCGCATCAATTCCAAAAAGTGTGACAAGTAACTGTGGAAAAACTTGAGTTGAAGTGGATGCGTACGCGCAAGCGGTGATGTAAAGAATTCTCGCCCTGTTTCAGCGACTAATTATCAAGAAGTCTGTGTAGGCTGAAATTGGTTTTAAAAGATTAAATGGAATTTAAATGGGGAAATAAGAAGAATTTCAATGACGAATAAAAATAGGATTTCGCAAATAGATTTAAAAAAAAACAAAACTTTATGCAATATATTATTTTTTAGGTACCTTCCGAGAAAATGTAAGTACATATATTTGAAGATTGTGCCACAGACACACATGCTGTTAGGAAAGTGCACCTATTGAAACAATGGGCACGTAAGTGACAAATACTCCATTTTGAAAAAGATTCAAATAGGTTTTTCTAGATAACATTTAAAACAATATAAAGATAAGTTTAATGTTTCTGAGTATGAACCATGAAATCACAAGGACTAATCCACAAGCCCCGGACCTGGATTGAAACTCTCCTGTGGCAGGTTAGATATCCTGCCCTGAACAGGGCACGGCGCACCACCTGATGTCAATAAAGCCACAGGTGGTGGCCAGACTTGGCAACCTTCCTGCCTTCTGCCACTTTACTCACAGTAGGGGTGTCCAGTGTAGGTCCAGAGTCTTTGAATCCATGCCAGATACTCAGTCTAGCCACATAAAATACATTTACATGCAAAAAAACATACTGAAACCAATTGTTTGAAGTTGGTACTTTTTCCTGAAAATCTGAAATGGGTGTCCTGGTCTGGACCTGCTGGTTACCAGATTCTTAAACCCTCAGCAGGAATTGTCCCTGGACACTTAGTAGGAGTCGTTCCTGATACACGTCATAGAGTTATATTTCTTTTTTTGACTTAGAAGAGGCTCTGAGTTCATATCTTTCACAAGGTTTCAAAGTTTGCGAATGATCCAATTTCAAAGCCGTGGTATCACTGTCCGACATCTGCAGCGAACAACCAATGGAGAAGCGACATTTGCACCCAATGACGAGTGCTAAGTGACAATTTGCACCAAGAGGTTCGTGCAAGTGGTGGTGCGATCTGCACTCCTAGTATAATTGATCTGGCCCAGAGCTTTTACTCCACAGAGTCAATTTAGCTACTAGGCCATGACTTCTCTCGAGTTCACTTTCAGACAAGGAGCCATATTCCTTGCTGTCAATCAAAGGTAGTCAAGTGTACCAACTGCATCTCCTTGCTGGCCCTTTAACATGCCCGGAGTTATCCTTTCGCTAACACATGGCATTCTGCAATCCCTGTATAAAAACCTGCCTCTAATTTCTTTAGAATTGATGATTTGTGAGACACCCTGTCACCAATTAGCCAGTGGCCAAAGGAAAAGTCAAGGAGCATAATTAAAGCAGATGTTTAAAGCATGAAAAACTAAAGGAAACATTGTTTTTCTAGCTGCATGTTGACAAGAAGAAAGGTGATAGTTATAGCAACAGTTTCCTTTTCTTCCACCTCTTGGAAAATTATAGAAAATGTAGAATCTTCCTACAGCTTATTTTTAAATTAAAAAACTGACTGCTATTAAAGTGTTTTTATCTTTTTGCAACAATATGTAACAGCCTTTTTGATGTGCTTAATTTTGTACTAGATATTCTACTTGTATTCCTCGTGGTTGTTGCAGACATGCTCTTTCTTTCATATGAAAAAGCAACGCAGCAAGGATTAAGTGGTTTGTGGGAAATGTGATAGTGTGACAAACACTATAAGCAATAAAATACCCCCTGCCAAACATGTTAAGGATAATGCAAGTCACTGCGGAGTTCCATAATCTATTCGAAACAAAACTCAGCCTTCGGCATAATTCTTATAGATGGTGAAGGAACTCCCCCTGGCTTGCAATATCATTACCATGACTGGCCAAAGGCAATTTGTCCTAGGTCCTAGGCATGCATCATCAGAGCAGCAGCAGGAAAATAAAATGCATAGGGCTCTAAGAGCCAGATTTGCTTTCTTTAGGTTCCCTTAGTGGCACTTCCTTTATTGAGTAACAAACAAGAGAATGGTACGTGCAGGGGTTAACCTCGAGGTGGCAAGGTGTGTCAAAGGCTGCTTGGCGTCACTTCCGTTTTCTATGGCCTCTTGGGACGTCGACGTCGCACGCGGTAAGCTGCGGGTCCCGGGAGCCGGATGTCCCTGGCACGCGCCCCGCGGAGGGATGCGCTCGCGCCAGCCAGAGACTGCACGCGCATTTTCGGAATTATCCATTTGTTTCCCGGGAACGGGAACAGTGTGCATGCACCCGGAGGGGCCGGCGCTAGTTAGCGAGGCATTAAAACAGTTATATAACTAATAAAAACACTAAATCAAGTTAGGTATTCTGCAGCGTGCCATTTCCATTTTAATAACAAGGAGCATTATTCTCGCTTCAAAAATTGCAAAATGTGTATATCTTCTCCCGTTGCCAGCGCAGCCGGCGGAGCAGAAATTCATAACGGGGCCGTCTGCAATTGGCACTTATGCAAATCTATGTATTTTCTTTTGAAAAAAAAGGTACCAGCGGAAGCAGGAGGGTCGGCGATAATCTGTGATAATAGTGCCTTCGTCTAATCTTTCTAGGAAGGAGGTTGGAGGAGCGCGGAGCTGGGAGTGGGGGTCGCTGGGCGCGTGGGGGTCAGTAAGGTACCACTCGGATTCAGGTGTCCCGAGGCACCCGTTGTCACACTGTGCTTTTGGACACAATATGAAGTTATCCCGCTCCTTCCACCCCTAGTACAGACTGCATGCCTTGCATTGATGCTGCGCTCATCTGCACTGGTGCCAGACATCTTTGCATCAGTGATGGGCGTCTTTGCAGCCACATTTGCACTGATGAAGAGCAAAAATGATTTGGCCAATGCAAAAACAGTTTTTTTATACCGTGTTAATGTAAAAGTCTGTTGGATACCAGTGTAAAACAGATTTGCATCCATGCAAGATTGCCTTTAGCTAGTTATGTTTGTGATCTGGCCTAAGAGCTGGATTTATATATTATCATCACCTGTGGCCTTTCCGACCTTATTTACACTCGGCCTGGTAATTTAGGCAATTCCCAGCAGCTTTGCAGACATTGAACATTGCGAGGGTGCTGGTGAACCCTGCGCTCTACAGCAGACAGTGAGCATTGCGAGGGTGCTGGTGCACCCTGTGCTTTACAGCAGACAGTGAACATTGCGAGGCTGCTGGTGCATCCTGCGTTCTACTGCAGACATGAACGTTGCAAGGTTGCTGGTGAACCCTGCGCTCTACAGCAGACAGTGAGCATTGTGAGGGCGCTGGTGCACCGTGCAGGCTACAGCAGACAGTAAACATTGGGAGGTTGCTGGTGCACCGTGCACTCTACAGCAGACAGTGAGCATTGAGAGGCTGCTGGTGCACTGTGCAGGCTACAGCAGACAGTAAGCATTGCGAGGCAGCTGGTGCACCGTGCAGGCTACAGCAGACAGTAAACATTGGGAGGCTGCTGGTGCACCGTGCACTCTACAGCAGACAGTGAGCATTGCAAGGCAGCTGGTGCACCGTGCAGGCTACAGCAGACAGTGAGCATTGCGAGGCTGCTGGTGCACCCTGCACTCTACAACTGACAGTGAGCATTGCGAGGCTGCTGGTGCACCCTATGCTTTACAGCAGACAGTAAACATTGGGAGGCTGCTGGTGCACCGTGCACTCTACAGCAGACAGTGAGCATTGCGAGGCAGCTGGTGCACTGTGCAGGCTACAGCAGACAGTAAACATTGCAAGGGTGCTGGTGCACCCTGCACTCTGCAGCTGACAGTGAGCATTGCGAGGCTGCTGGTGCACCCTGCACTCTACAGCTGACAGTGAGCATTGCAAGGTTGCTGGTGCACCGTGCAGGCTACAGCAGACAGTAAACATTGGGAGACTGCTGGTGCACTCTACAGCAGACAGTGAGCATTGCGAGGCAGCTGGTGCACCGTGCAGGCTACAGCAGACAGTAAACATTGCAAGGGTGCTGGTGCACCCTGCACTCTACAGCTGACAGTGAGCATTGCGAGGCTGCTGGTGCACCCTGCACTCTACAGCTGACAGTGAGCATTGCGAGGTTGCTGGTGCACCATGCAGGCTACAGCAGACAGTAAACATTGGGAGGCTGCTGGTGCACCGTGCACTCTACAGCAGACAGTGAACATTGCGAGGCTGCTGGTGCACCGCGCGCTCTACAGCAGACAGTGAACATTGCGAGGTTGCTGGTGCACCGTGCAGGCTACAGCAGACAGTAAACATTGCGAGGGTGCTGGTGCACCCTGTGCTTTACAGCAGACAGTGAACATTGCGAGGGCGCTGGTGCACCCTGCACTCTACAGCTGACAGTGAGCATTGCGAGGGCGCTGGTGCACCGTGCAGGCTACAGCAGACAGCAAACATTGCGAGGGTGCTGGTGCACCCTGTGCTTTACAGCAGACAGTGAACATTGCGAGGCTGCTGGCGCACCGTGCAGGCTACAGCAGACAGTAAACATTGCGAGGCTGCTGGTACACCGTGCAGGCTACAGCAGACAGTAAACATTGCGAGGGTGCTGGTGCACCCTGTGCTTTACAGCAGACAGTGAACATTGCGAGGGCGCTGGTGCACCCTGCACTCTACAGCTGACAGTGAGCATTGCGAGGCTGCTGGTGCACCGTGCAGGCTACAGCAGACAGTAAACATTGCGAGGGTGCTGGTGCACCCTGCACTCTACAGCTGACAGTGAGCATTGCGAGGCTGCTGGTGCACCCTGTGCTTTACAGCAGACTGAACATTGCGAGGGCGCTGGTGCACAGTGTGCTCTACAGCAGACAGTGAACATTGCGAGGGTGCTGGTGCACCCTGCACTCTACAGCAGACAGTGAGCATTGCAAGGCTGCTGGTGCACCCTGTGCTTTACAGCAGACAGTGAACATTGCGAGGTTGCTGGTGCACTGTGCACTCTACAGCAGACAGTGAACATTGCGAGGTTGCTGGTGCACCATGCAGGCTACAGCAGACAGTAAGCATTGCAAAGGTGCTGGTGCACCCTGTGCTTTACAGCAGACAGTGAACGTTGCGAGGCTGCTGGTGCATCCTGCGTTCTACTGCAGACATGAACGTTGCAAGGTTGCTGGTGAACCCTGCGCTCTACAGCAGACAGTGAGCATTGTGAGGGCGCTGGTGCACCGTGCAGGCTACAGCAGACAGTAAACATTGGGAGGTTGCTGGTGCACCGTGCACTCTACAGCAGACAGTGAGCATTGCGAGGCTGCTGGTGCACTGTGCAGGCTACAGCAGACAGTGAGCATTGCGAGGCAGCTGGTGCACCGTGCAGGCTACAGCAGACAGTAAACATTGGGAGGCTGCTGGTGCACCGTGCACTCTACAGCAGACAGTGAGCATTGCAAGGCAGCTGGTGCACCATGCAGGCTACAGCAGACAGTGAGCATGGCGAGGCTGCTGGTGCACCCTGCACTCTACAGCTGACAGTGAGCATTGCGAGGCTGCTGGTGCACCGTGCAGGCTACAGCAGACAGTAAACATTGCAAGGGTGCTGGTGCACCCTGCACTCTACAGCTGACAGTGAGCATTGCGAGGCTGCTGGTGCACCCTGCACTCTACAGCAGACAGTGAGCATTGCGAGGCTGCTGGTGCACTGTGCAGGCTACAGCAGACAGTGAGCATTGCGAGGCAGCTGGTGCACCGTGCAGGCTACAGCAGACAGTAAACATTGGGAGGCTGCTGGTGCACCGTGCACTCTACAGCAGACAGTGAGCATTGCAAGGCAGCTGGTGCACCGTGCAGGCTACAGCAGACAGTGAGCATGGCGAGGCTGCTGGTGCACCCTGCACTCTACAGCTGACAGTGAGCATTGCAAGGCTGCTGGTGCACCGTGCAGGCTACAGCAGACAGTAAACATTGCAAGGGTGCTGGTGCACCCTGCACTCTACAGCTGACAGTGAGCATTGCGAGGCTGCTGGTGCACCCTGCACTCTACAGCTGACAGTGAGCATTGCGAGGTTGCTGGTGAACCGTGCAGGCTACAGCAGACAGTAAACATTGGGAGACTGCTGGTGCACCGTGCACTCTACAGCAGACAGTGAGCATTGCGAGGCAGCTGGTGCACCGTGCAGGCTAGAGCAGACAGTAAACATTGCAAGGGTGCTGGTGCACCCTGCACTCTACAGCTGACAGTGAGCATTGCGAGGCTGCTGGTGCACCCTGCACTCTACAGCTGACAGTGAGCATTGCAAGGTTGCTGGTGCACCGTGCAGGCTACAGCAGACAGTAAACATTGGGAGGCTGCTGGTGCACCGTGCACTCTACAGCAGACAGTGAACATTGCGAGGCTGCTGGTGCACCGTGCGCTCTACAGCAGACAGTGAACATTGCGAAGTTGCTGGTGCAACGTGCAGGCTACAGCAGACAGTAAACATTGCGAGGGTGCTGGTGCACCCTGTGCTTTACAGCAGACAGTGAACATTGCGAGGGCGCTGGTGCACCCTGCACTCTACAGCTGACAGTGAGCATTGCGAGGGCGCTGGTGCACCGTGCAGGCTACAGCAGACAGTAAACATTGCGAGGGTGCTGGTGCACCCTGTGCTTTACAGCAGACAGTGAACATTGCGAGGCTGCTGGCGCACCGTGCAGGCTACAGCAGACAGTAAACATTGCGAGGCTGCTGGTACACCGTGCAGGCTACAGCAGACAGTAAACATTGCGAGGGTGCTGGTGCACCCTGCACTCTACAGCTGACAGTGAGCATTGCGAGGCTGCTGGTGCACCGTGCAGGCTACAGCAGACAGTAAACATTGCGAGGGTGCTGGTGCACCCTGCACTCTACAACTGACAGTGAGCATTGCGAGGCTGCTGGTGCACCCTGTGCTTTACAGCAGACTGAACATTGCGAGGGCGCTGGTGCACAGTGCGCTCTACAGCAGACAGTGAACATTGCGAGGGTGCTGGTGCACCCTGCACTCTACAGCAGACAGTGAGCATTGCAAGGCTGCTGGTGCACCCTGTGCTTTACAGCAGACAGCGAACATTGCGAGGTTGCTGGTGCACTGTGCGCTCTACAGCAGACAGTGAACATTGCGAGGGCGCTGGTGCACCGTGCAGGCTACAGCAGACAGTAAGCATTGCAAAGGTGCTGGTGCACCCTGTGCTTTACAGCAGACAGTGAACATTGCGAGGTTGCTGGTGCACCGTGCAGGCTACAGCAGACAGTAAGCATTGCAAAGGTGCAATGATTACCACGGTGACCTGTATTGCTGTATGTTGTATGGATTCATGACAGTCTCCAACGGTGGCCTTTGAGGGTCAGTCTAACAGAGCTACATCAGTAGAAAAAGCAATGAATGACTGTGTGCATTGACCGTGCTCTACTCTATATATAATAAAACATTTGTGAACATGAGGAAGTGTCAGTCGTAGATTAATCCAAGGTCTTTAAAGGGTCTGGATATCTTGTGAAAGCTGAGGAATGTGTGCATCTTTTCCGGATGGGTTGAGACGTCTGGGCAAGCTGAGCCATCGTCTCCCACGATTCGTCCCCTTCGCATCCTCTATACTAAGGCGATGGACTTGTCGCTCTCCTTGGTCAGGTTCAGCTGAGTTGCAAACACTGACTGCTCTGGGGGAGGTTTACGTCCTAGCTGTGGTGTCCAGGTATCACGGCCTTCTGCTTGTCCTCCAATTCAAACATGCCCCCCCTTAGGTAGCCCACCAGCTAACTTCCAGTTAGAAAACACCATCAGGGAGTACCCAGTCTCCTTGGCTTGGCCCTTCTGTAAATGTCCCTTTTTCCCATAGTCGTGAGTGTGGAGTGAATTCTCAATCCTTGGGACACAACGCCCATATTAGGGTTAAAGGCCCCTCACAAGAGCAAGTAATGAGGTTTTGAGTTTAAATCCCAGGGGATCCCTTGGCATTGTTGTGCGATTTTTGGCCAAGTGCTCATTCACCCAGCTGTGGGCTCTGAACTCTGCACACCCGGATGGCAGCTGTACCTGCATTGTGTACTATCATACCGCCTTTTTCTTTTACCCTCTATCACCTCCTACGTCATTTCTTCATCAGGGTCTCTGCCCGGTTCTATCCTTGACATGGAAGGGCCAGCCTTTCATCCTTCTGGGGTCAATAACACGAAGTCTATTTAAGCAGGCTGTACATCAAGTCCAAAAAATGTGAACATGTCAGTTAAACACATAAGAGGCCTACTCCAGAGCATAGATTAATACTATCACCCGCCATTAAACAGGAAGGGACCATACCTGGGCCGCTTAAAAACAATTCAGGCCATCAAGCACGTTTTCTCTGCTTCCATCAGAACATCACATACAGCAAAGAGCTGCTTAAAAAACAAAACACCCTGTTAATGGCAGAAGCCTGTTAAAATAATTCCTCGTCCATGTGTAGTGACATATGTGTTTAATAGATATTGACTGCATTAGCATAACGGAGGGCCCTTCTCCTGCTGCCGCTAATCCTGCCAAATACATATCATTATGCGTCTCAATCGCAGACGCCTGCACTATTAAACGCTGCCCCTGTGGTAGTATTGTGCTCACTTAAATCTGCAAGTAATTAAAGCCCTCTACTCTCTTGGAAAAAAATGCTACCAGAATAGACCGCAAGCTGCATACCTCCTTCACCCCAACACTTAGCATCTTCCCGCACCCAGTCCTTGGCAGACTCCGGCGACCTTCTAGAGCCGACTGGACACCCCTTAGTGCCACAGGTAAAAAGTCATAGATCATTGTAGATAATGCACCTTTTCTGCATATGTTTCACCCTTTTCTGGACCCTGTATTTTTGCTGGCGTTTGAACTGCCAACCGGCACTAAAGTGCCTTTGCACCCCTTTAAACATGGCCAAATTGGCATATTCCGAATTGGTGTATTGAAGCTCCCTATAAGTCACTAGTATATGGTACAAAATGTACACAGGGCCTGTAAGTTAAATGTCACTAATGGACTGCTGCACCGATTGTAGCATCCACTACAATGGCAGTGGAAACATGGATGTAGTCCTACCCTGGGCAGCCAGATTGTAAAAGTGTAAAACTGTAATTCAACCTGACAAAATAAACACATTTGACAGGTCAAAGCCTCCCTTTTACATATTTAAAAGACATGCTTGTGCAGGCTTTGTAGTCCATAAGGCAGTCAGCATAGTATTTGAAAGTATAGATGTCTATCAATGTAACATTATTATGTCCTCAAAGTGACTAGAACCCAAAAGCGACTTTTTCAGTGTGACAAGCTTAGCTGTCCCATTTAGAAAACTAGAGAACACATTAAAATCCTAATAATGTATCTCAGGAATGGGACTAGCTAGAAAACAATAAACAACTATTTTCAATAGTTGTTAAAAATCCAATCCAAAGCTGAAGTCGGACTTTTAATAAACATCAAAGAAAAGTAACGTTTCAAAAGTTAGCTTTTCCCTGCCTAAAGTTCCAAGAAGCTAAACTTATATTTGTTCTCCCGCTTCTGCTAGCCTGTAATTAACATTTGACTTGGTGTAAAAAAAGGTGTGAAATGCTTCTTATAATCAAACAACAGGCTGACCTGAATGGGCAGAGATGGCTCCTCTGAGACTCCCAAAATATGTAGGGTGGAGCCTGTGAGTATCCTTTGTGGGTTTACAGTGTCACATCCTGCTTGAGTATCAAAGCCTGCTTCACAGGTCTGCTGGGTTTACATATAACACTTTGGGGCACACTTGAAAGGCAGTGGACCAGATACCAAGATCATTCTTGTGTATCTATGTCTGGTTGCTGAGGGTCTGCTTTGTCACACCAAACCTCTGTCTCTGGGTTTTACAAATAACACTGGGGCGCACTTAAAAGAAAGGGAATCAGGATGCCAAAATAATTCTTCTGTATCGACTATCTGGTTTCTAGACTTCTGTCTCTGGGTTTATTGTGGGTACGGTGGCTGCCCCAAACTGGATTTTTGTGTTAGATGTGTCATACACTAGGATTGCCATGGCGCGCGCGCAAACACACACACATATGTAAATATGCCATCTCCAAACACTCACTTGAGAATATTCCTTAAACTTAGCAAGATCAGAAGAGTACTGAACTTGCCGTCTGCAACCAGAGAAGAGCCCAGAAGGACTGAAAATACTCTTTCTTGTACCCAGGACAAAGAAGTGGACTCCAAGGGTCATAAAGCATCTCCTGTTAAAACTACAGGGCTACAATAAGTGTCAAGAGGCCTCTCCTGCAACTGCCCATCTGATCAGTGGCAACTGGACCCTCCTGTTGGCCTCTGCCCAGCCCCCGTGATTCTTTAAGTGCCTCCCCTGAGGCCCTGGGTGCTTTAGAAGTGTACTCCTCTGATGGGTTGGGCCTGAAACGACTATAGTCAGAAGGTAAAATCTGTAATCAGGACGAACCTGGTTGACATACCCAACCAGCACTCCATTGTGGTCAAAAACAACTTGTGCAGAGGACCGAGTCTACTGTAACCATAACCTATCATTGACACTTTATTCTTCTTGGCACTATTCCTACCTAAAACTTTAAAAATTCATATCCCTGTGTTCCGCTATTCAGTTTTTGTCATTTTGTTTATTCAATTTTACTCTATTCATCTAATCTAATTCGGTTTGAAATTTGTATTGTTTTGCATTTTGACTTTATTACTGTTTTGGTACTGATGAATACTTTGAACATTACTCTACGTTAAGCCTGTCTGCTCTGTGCCATAGCTACCAGGGAGCTGAGTTTAGGTTAATTTAGCTATTTTGAGGGTTCACTGGGACAAGGGCTGTCATTATTTCTTGAGGTGGGTTGTCACCCTTCCAAATGATAATTCAATTTCTTATGTTTATCTATCTATCTATCTATCTATCTATCTATCTATCTATCTATCTATCTATCTATCTATCTAGCCCCATTTGACTAATCTGCAGATTTAGCAAAAAATGATTAGTTGATACAAGATTGAGCTTGAAAAAAATTATCAATACAACCTATGTATATGTTTTTAGAATTTGACAATTACACGTTTTGATATATGCTATGGTTGTCAACTTCATAAACATTCGTCCATATGAAAACTTTTTTTTTCTAGAGAATTTGTGTGCTTATGTATGATTTTCCTGGGAATTATTCCAGCTAAACATTCATCTGCAGGGTGTTTTTAAACAATGTTATAGAATCATTGCGCCCCCTTGTTATAACTGTATATTAACAGGTTGTCTCAGGGAGCAACATTTGAGCAAATAGGCACATCAGGTGCCATATTAAGGATAGTGCCCAACAGGCCTGTGCACCCACTTTTAGCACCCCAGAGCACTATGTTATTACACAAGGGGCCACAGATGCTTGCATGGTCCCTTCTGTAATAACAATACCACCAGTGCTATCTTCAGAGGGCTTTCCCTCATTTGCAAGGGGGTCTGCCCCATCCCAAAGAGAGAATCACTTTGACTCTGCACCCACAGTGCAGAGGCAAACATGCCCTTAAAAGGAGCACAGACAATGCACAGCAAAAGGTGGTGCACTGTCAGATCACCCCCTGAGGTCAGCCCCCTGGAGGGTGGAAAAAGTGGTCCCAAGGACCTCCCAGACATGCCCCTTCAGGTGGGTGGAGTCACACAGGGGGATCTCTCTCTCCTCTTTAAAGTGCAGGTGGGATGCCATCTGCACAGAGAAACATGGAGTATCTTTGAAGCAGGCGCTCTGTATTTCACTGAATGCTCTGACCCGAGGGCTTCTCGAGGTTGGGTCTGTTCTCAGGGAAGCACATTCATCATATTAGGGTACATTTTTCCTGTTTGCGCCCAGCGCACTGATCTGAAGGGAAACAATCAGTCCCCGAACCAGGGCCAGGTGGGTTTCTCAATCAGGCCTCAGCTTGGCCCATTTCCATTGACGGCTGCTTCAGTGGCCAGGGCTGTTCAAGTTCAGGCCTTTCCTAGAGAGACATTAAATGGCTGCCAAGGGTATAAGCTCCTTTCTCCCTCCTCGGACTACCCAGGACCAAGAAAGTATACAAGCTCAGACTGACAGGGGAACATTGTGTCAATAACCCGCCTCTGCGCCACTATGTGCCAGCCATCCATCGTTGCCCACGGACTGAAGAGTGACGTGTCCTGAGTAACAGAGGACGGTCATGCCAACATCACCCTCCATAACACATACACATGCACAAACCCACACACGTGCATGCACAAATACACGCTGCCATACATCAGCACATACTCACAGACACCCACTCTCAAACATGTAAACTTACACTCATACACCAATGTTAATGAGAGTGTGTGTGTTTGTGTGTGCGCCTGTGCGCGTGTTTGTGCACTCTTCCACTTCATTGGGGGCCACACACACAAGCACTCACTCTGCAGAGGCCCAGGGCAGCTTCCCCTCCTCAGGTTCACTCCCTTGCCTTCTGCCCAGGGATTCAGTGTGTAGGTGGTCAGTGCAGGTGACAGCCAGCTCTAGCCCTGCTAAGCACCTAAGGGTCCTTCCAGCCTGCGTATGTTCACAGTCATCATAAAGGGAAATAGAGGTCAGGCGAGGCAGCAGTAAAGCAGCCAGTTCAGTAAAGACAATGGCTGGTTTCTGCCCCTTCCCCTGTTACATTAATTAAATCTGTCCAATGTTCTCATTTTAACTACTGAGAGCCACAAGACTCATAAAAAGCACAATTGCAAATGTTACAGACCTGAATCAGCTGTGCTCCTGGTCTCCCTGCAGTGGGGCTTGGACCACGGTGTGGCTGGAGGCAATGCCCGGAGGCCCGAGCTGGGTATCCAGGGCTGAGGGCTGTGTCTTGTGTCTCTGTAGAAGGGGAGCTTAGTACATCATGTGGGGAGTGGCCATGCCCTGAGCCGGACGTCTGCTGAGACTGGCCAAAGGCCAGGCCCGGTGTATTCTAATCCCAGAGGCCCTGTGTATTCTAATCCCAGAGGCCCTGTGTATTCTAATCCCAGAGGCCCTGTGTATTCTAATCCCAGAGGCCCGGTGTATTCTAATCCCAGAGGCCCTGTGTATTCTAATCCCAGAGGCCTGTGTATTCTAATCCCAGAGGCCCTGTGTATTCTAATCCCAGAGGCCCGGTGTATTCTAATCCCAGAGGCCCTGTGTATTCTAATCCCAGAGGCCCGGTGTATTCTAATCCCAGAGGCCTGTGTATTCTAATCCCAGAGGCCTGTGTATTCTAATCCCAGAGGCCCGGTGTATTCTAATCCCAGAGGCCCTGTGTATTCTAATCCCAGAGGCCCGGTGTATTCTAATCCCAGAGGCCTGTGTATTCTAATCCCAGAGGCCTGTGTATTCTAATCCCAGAGGCCCTGTGTATTCTAATCCCAGAGGCCCTGTGTATTCTAATCCCAGAGTCCCGGTGTATTCTAATCCCAGAGGCCCGTGTATTCTAATCCCAGAGGCCCGGTGTATTCTAATCCCAGAGGCCCGTGTATTCTAATCCCAGAGGCCCGGTGTATTCTAATCCCAGAGGCCCTGTGTATTCTAATCCCAGAGGCCTGTGTATTCTAATCCCAGAGGCCCTGTGTATTCTAATCCCAGAGGCCCGGTGTATTCTAATCCCAGAGGCCCTGTGTATTCTAATCCCAGAGGCCCGGTGCATTCTAATCCCAGAGGCCTGTGTATTCTAATCCCAGAGGCCTGTGTATTCTAATCCCAGAGGCCTGTGTATTCTAATCCCAGAGGCCCTGTGTATTCTAATCCCAGAGGCCCTGTGTATTCTAATCCCAGAGGCCCTGTGTATTCTAATCCCAGAGGCCCTGTGTATTCTAATCCCAGAGGCCCGGTGTATTCTAATCCCAGAGGCCCGTGTATTCTAATCCCAGAGGCCCGGTGTATTCTAATCCCAGAGGCCCGTGTATTCTAATCCCAGAGGCCCGGTGTATTCTAATCCCAGAGGCCCTGTGTATTCTAATCCCAGAGGCCTGTGTATTCTAATCCCAGAGGCCCTGTGTATTCTAATCCCAGAGGCCCGGTGTATTCTAATCCCAGAGGCCCTGTGTATTCTAATCCCAGAGGCCCGGTGTATTCTAATCCCAGAGGCCCGGTGTATTCTAATCCCAGAGGCCTGTGTATTCTAATCCCAGAGGCCCTGTGTATTCTAATCCCAGAGGCCCGGTGTATTCTAATCCCAGAGGCCCTGTGTATTCTATGGCAGGGGTACTTAGGTTGGAGTGTGGTAATGGCAATGTCCAGAGCTCACTAACTTTGGCTGAAGGTCAGACCCTGTGTATGCTGTGGCAGAGGGGCTTATCAGACCCTGTGTATGCTGTGGCAGAGGGGCTTATCAGACCCTGTGTATGCTGTGGCAGAGGGGCTTATCAGACCCTGTGTATGCTGTGGCAGAGGGGCTTATCAGACCCTGTGTATGCTGTGGCAGAGGGGCTTATCAGACCCTGTGTATGCTGTGGCAGAGGGGTTTATCAGACCCTGTGTATGCTGTGGCAGAGGGGCTTATCAGACCCTGTGTATGCTGTGGCAGAGGGGCTTATGATAGAGCATGAGAGGTGTTGTGAAGTAGTATGACAAAGGATGGTCCTCAGGATGAGAGTGGACTTCACAACTGGCGAGGGACTACTCGCACTATATTGCGCACTACGTTGCGCAAAAGGGACCAAGGGCCAGATGTAGCAACCATGTTGCATGGCTCAAACTGCGAAATTCGCAGTTTGCTGCATGCAAAACGGGCATCGCGATGCACAGTCCCATTTTGCGAGTCGGTTCCGACTCACAAAATGGGAATGCAACTCGCAAATAGGAAGGGGTGTTCCCTACCTATTTGCGATTCGCACCGCGATGCAGAATTGCTTTTTGACCGTGAACGCAGTCGCAAAGCAATTCGCAGATAGCACCCATATCAACTGGGTGCTAACTCATTCGCAAAAGGGAAGGGGTCCCCCTTTGTGAATGACGCCAAAACTATTTTTTCAGAGTAGGCAATGGTCTTCCTGAGCTGGGAGGGTGGAGGGTCTGCTCTGACACAAAGGACCTCCACACCCCCTACTGGGACCCTGGCAGACAGGATTGAACTGAAAGGGGACCTGGTGCACTTCTTAGCCTCTCTTTGAAGTCTCCCCCACTTCAAAGGCACATTTGGGTATAAAACAGGGCCTCTGCCCTACCTCATCAGACACTTGCTGGAGAAGAAACCTGAACCAGAACCTGCATCCTGCCAAGAAGAACTGCCTGGCTGCCGAAAGGACTCACCTGACTGCTTTCTACAAAGGACTGCTGCCTTGCTGTTGCCCTGCTGCCTTGCTGAACTCTTGTCTGGCTGTAAAAGTGCTCTCCAAGGGCTTGGATAGAGCTTGCCTCCTGTTCCCTGAAGTCTCAGGACCAAAAAGACTTCTCTTTTTCATTTGGACTCTTCGTGCGCCAAAAATTTCGACGAACAGCTTGTTCCGCGGTGAGAAAAACACTGCACACCGACGCTGATCGACGCGACGCCTTCGGGGCGACCGGAACTTCGATGCAGGGCCTCGCAAGGACAATGCCGCCCGACTTCCAGAGGGGAAATCGACGCGACGCCTGTCGTGAGAGCGAAACTTTGACGCACAGCCCCACGGAACGACGCGCAGCCGGAAAACCAGCAGGAGAATCCACGCACAGATCCGGGACATCTGGTAATCCCCGCGACCCACAGAAAAAGACTGTCCGCGCGCCGGAAAATGACACACGACTTCCCCGCGTGAAAAATAACGACGGAGAAATCGACGCACACACCATTTTTCCACGTTTCTCTTCTTCTGCGGCCCTTTGCGGAGATTTTCCACTCCAAACCAGGTACTTTGTGCTTGAAAGAGACTTTGTTTGCTTTTTAAAGACTTAAGACACTTTGGTGGTCATTCTGACCCTGGCGGTCTTTGACCGCCAGGGCGGAGGACCGCGGGAGCACCGCCGACAGGCCGGCGGTGCTCCAATGGGTATTCCGACCGCGGCGGTAAAGCCGCGGTCGGACCGGCACCACTGGCGGGGTCCCGCCAGTGTACCGCCGCCCCATTGAATCCTCCGCGGCGGCGCAGCTTGCTGCACCGCCGCGGGGATTCCGACCCCCCCTACCGCCATCCAGATCCCGGCGGTCGGACCGCCGGGATCCGGATGGCGGTAGGGGGGGTCGCGGGGCCCCTGGGGGCCCCTGCAGTGCCCATGCCACTGGCATGGGCATTGCAGGGGCCCCCGTAAGAGGGCCCCTACATGTATTTCACTGTCTGCTGCGCAGACAGTGAAATACGCGACGGGTGCAACTGCACCCGTCGCACAGCTTCCACTCCGCCGGCTCGATTCCGAGCCGGCTTCATCGTGGAAGCCTCTTTCCCGCTGGGCTGGCGGGCGGTCTGAAGGCGACCGCCCGCCAGCCCAGCGGGAAAGTCAGAATTACCGCCGCGGTCTTTCGACCGCGGAACGGTAATCTGACGGCGGGACTTTGGCGGGCGGCCTCCGCCGCCCGCCAAGGTCAGAATGAGGGCCTTTATATCACTTTCCAGTGATATCTCTACAATTTCACATTGCATCTTTATTTGTTTTTGACCTACAAGTATCCTGATAAATATTATATATTTTTCTAAACACTGTGTGGTGTATTTTTGTGGTGCTATATTATGGTATTGTATGATTTATTGCACAAATGCTTTACACATTGCCTTCTAAGTTAAGCCTGACTGCTCGTGCCAAGCTACCAGAGGGTGGGCACAGGATAATTTGGATTGTGTGTGACTTACCCTGACTAGAGTGAGGGCTCTTGCTTGGACAGAGGTCAACCTGACTGCCAACCAAAAACCCCATTTCTAACAGGTGAGTAGCCACGCTTTACAAAAACTGATTGAGTGATTGAACCTCTCATATTCAATCCTTTCTGTGAAGTGCATCAAAGACCACTCTTGTGCCTCAGTTCACCAAAGCTCTCTGGGCATTGTGACCAGCAGGATATGGGTGTAGGGAGACCAGACATGAGGTATTGTAAGGGAATTTTAATGCTGTGTTCCAAGCTTTACAAGTTATATTAAAAAATTAGATTGTGAGAACATTTATCTTTGATACTTCATGGCCTCTCTCGGCGGAAGAGTCTTTCTGTCATAAGTACCTATGGTTTGCCCCAAGTATTCCCCGACGGAGAGCAGCAGGCGGTGGGCACAACATGTTGAATTTGTGCAGCAATTGATGTTCTTGTAGGGAAGGGACTGTCGAAGAGCCCTTCCAGGATTAATAAACAGACTGACATACAAGACTTTCAGTTGCTTGTTTCGTTGGTACAAAAATGCATCTTTTTCTGCCCAGCTTCCGGTTTGCACACAGACAGGCAGAGAACGCTTGGCTTTGGTGTGCTTAGGGCACGCTGGCAGCATGCTCACTGGGCACCTTCCTGGGCATACCAAAGTCATGATGCCAACAAGTAGAGGAAGGGGGTTCACTAGCTTAGGACTCTCTCTGACGAAGTTACTGCCAGTCACTGGTGAGATCTGCACGGGTGCTGAAAAAACTCGTTCTCAAAGTCACTTGTGTCTCTCAGGTTTTACTCACACGCACGAATAGATTCATTTATGTGTGTACACACCAACTTTTGCAGCCCTCAACCTTCTTTTGCGCCCGTAAATAGATTTACTCACAGAGAGATTTTCGCTTTGGTAAATCACTTCTGACCTTGTCACCACCCACGAACCTACATGTTACACATTTGCAGGTATTCACAAACTGTTCTCCAACCTCTCCCCGCCCTGGAATTCAGCCCTACGCGTTTACACTTTAGAATGAGAAAAAATAGTTTATTAAACTTTTCCAGGGGTAGAGTTGCACCCATGCAAGGTTATAAAACTTTAGATACAGATTAACAACCTTTTCAGAGTCCGGTCCTTTGTGTGCAGAATTGTAAATATAAAATGGCTGTGAGTTCAACACAGGCTCCGCTGGCGGTTTTGGAATCCGTTTCAGCCGTGCAGTGACCTGTCCCTGCAGTGACCTGTCTGTGCAGGGAACTGTCCATGTAGTGAGCGGCCTGTGCAGTGAGCTGTCCATGCATGGAGCGGTCTGTGCAGTGAGCTGTCCCTGCACGTAGCTTTCCGTGCAGGGAGCTGTCTGTGCAAGGAGTTGTCCTTGCACATAGCTTTCCGTGCAGGGAGCTGTCGGTGCAGTGAGCTGTCCGTGCATGGAGCGGTCTGTGCACTGAGCTCACCCTGCACTGAGTTTTCCGTGCAGGAACCTGTCCCTGCATGTAGCTTTCCGTACACTGCGTGTAGCCTGTGCAGTGAACTGTTTGTGCAGTGAGCTGTCCCAGCACGGAGCTTTCAGTGCAGGGAGATGTCTGTGAAGTGAGCTGTGTCTGCAGGGAGCTGTCCGTGCAGGGAGCTGTCTGTGCAGTGAGCTGTCCCTGCAGAGAGCTTTCCTTGCAGGGAGCAGTCTGCACAGTGAGCTGTTTGTGCAGTGAGCTCTCCATGCAGGGAGCTGTCTGTGCAGTGAGCTGTCCATGCAGGGAGCTGCCCATGCAGGGACCTGTCTGTGCAATGAACTGTCTGTGCAGTGAGCTGGCTGTGCAGGGAGCTGTCTGTGCAGTGAGCTGTCCATTCAGGGAGATGTCTGTGCAGTGAGCTCTCTGTGCAGTCAGTGGAGCTGCGGGGACCTGTCTGTGCAATGAACTGTGTGTGCAGTAAGCTGGCCGTCCAGGGAGCTGTCCGTGCAGTGAGCTGTCCATGCAGCGAACTGTCCATGCAGGGAGCTGTCTGTGCAGGCACTGACTGTGCAGTGAGCTGTCCCTGCACGGAGCGCTGTCTTTGCAGTGAGTTGTTCATGCAGTGAGCTGTCTTTGCAGTGACCTAGCCTTGCAGGGACCTGTCTGTTCAGTGAGCTGTCCGTGCAGAGAACCGTCTGTGTAGTGAGCTGTCATGCAGCTGTCTGTGCAGTGAGCTCTCTGTGAAGTGAGCTACCCGTAGAGGGACCTGCCTGTGCAATGAACTGTCTGTGCAGTGAGCTGGCCGTGCAGGGAGCTGTCTGTGCAGGGAACGGCCCATGCAGTGTGCCGTCTGTGCAGTGAGCTGATCGTACAGTGTGCTGTCTGTGCAGTGAGCTGTCTGTCAAGTGAGCTGTCTGTGCAGTAAGCTGTCCGTGTAGGGAGTTCTCTGTGCAGTGAGCTGTCCGAGCAGGGAGCTGTATATGCAGTAAGCTATCTGTCCAGTGAGCTGCCCGATCAGGGACCTGTCTGTGCAATAAACTGTCCATGCAGGGAGCTTTCTGTGCAGGGAGGTGTCTGTGCAGTGAGCTGTCCCTGCAGTGAGCTGACATGCAGTGAGCTGTCTGTGCAGCGAGCCGTACCTCCAGCGAGCTGTCCGTGCAGTGAGCTGTCCCTGCAGTGAGCTGTCCCTGCAGTGAGCTGCCCGTGCAGGGAGCTGTCCATGCAGTGAGCTCTCCGTGTAGTGAGCTGTCCCTGCAGTGAGTTGTCCATGCAGGGAGATGTCCATGCAGGGAGATGTCTGTGCAGTGAGCTGTCCCTGCAGTGAGGTGTCCGTGCAGGGAGATGTCCATGCAGGAAGATGTCCCTTCAGTGAGCTGTCTGTGTAGTGAGCTGTCCGTAAAGTGTGCTGTTCCTGCAGTGAGCTGTCCTTGTAATGAGCTGTACGTGCAGTGAGCTCTGTGTAGTGAGTTGTCCGTGCAGTGAGCTGTACCTTTAGTGAGCTGTCTATGTAGTGACCTGCCCCTGCAGTGAGCTGTCCGGGAAGTGAGCTGTCCATCTAGTGAGCTGTCCGTGCAGTGAGCTGTCTCTACCGTGAGCTGTGCGTTCTGGGCAAGAGTTCTGTCTCAGGTATTCAGTGACAGTCACTGCAGGCGTTCTCCACTCTCTAAGTGGCTAGTCTGAAGCACTGAGCCAGAATCCCTGTTGGAAGCAGTCCCCGAGCTGCAGGAAGCCGTGTCAGTCTCTGCAGGAAGCTGTCGTTTAGCTGACATGTTCTATCTGAAGACATTCGTGCCAGTCTCTGCGGGGAGCCGTCCATCGTCTGAAGAGTGAGTTGCATGCTGCAGGAAACACTGACAGCACTTCGGGGAGGTGCGCAAGGTGGGAAGGGTCCTGCGTGCTGCAACAGTGTCACTAACTGCAGGGAGCTGTTCATAGCCTGAAATTCTGTTTGACGGACTCAGTCAGGCTCATGGTGGGAGCTGTCCATGGATGCAGGAGTCAGTATCCTTTGTATCAAAGGTAGTCAGCACCTCTGCAGGAATCCGTGACAGTCTTTGCAAAGTCAGAATGGCCTTCTGCAGGAATCCTGTCCAAAGGAACTTGCGAGGCAGTGCAGGGAGCTGTCCAACTGTTGAAAGCTGTATACAGAAATGAACTACAAACTGTAAGGAGCTGTCCATGGTCTGAAGGGCTCTGCGTGCAGGTATAGTGTCAATCACAGGCAGGAGCTCCCCATAGACTGAAGGGTTCTGTGTGCAGGTGTCAGTCACTTGAAGGAGCTGTCCATGAACTGAATGGTTCTGTGTGCACGTATAGTGTCAGTCACTTGTCACTTGAAGGAGCTGTCCATGAACTGAATGGTTCTGTGTGCACGTATAGTGTCAGTCACTTGAAGGAGCTCTCCATGAACTGAAGGGTTCTGTGTGCACGTATAGTGTCAATCATTGGGAGAAAGCCACGAAAACCATGGCGGTAGGTGGTGTCATAATCCCGCGGGTGGGACAGTGACGGCCGCCTAGCTGGCGACTATAGTCTCCAGCCCAGCGGTTGTTACCGCCCTGGTGGACGGAGTGGTACATTGGCGGTTTGGCTTGAGTCAAACAGCTAATGTCATATTTTGGGGAAAAGTACCGCCAGCCTGTTGGCAGCACTTTCCTCCAAAATACCGCCATCCGCCAGGGTCGTAATGACGGCCATAGTGTCAATTACTGGCAAGAGCTGTTCAGAGGCTGAGTGCAGGTATAGTGTCAATCACTGGAAGGAAGGAGTTGCACATGATCTGAAGGGTTCTGTGTCCAGTTATAGTGTCAGTCACATGCAGGAGCTGTCCAGAGGCTGAGGGGCTTGCCGTGCAGGTATAGTGTCAATCACCGGAAGGAGATGTCTATGGTATGAACGGTTATTCCTGCAGGTATAGTGTCAATCACAGGCAGCAGCTGTCCAGAGGCTGAAGGGTTATTCGTGCAGGTATGCTGGGGTCTGCATGGAGGTATAGTGTCATTCACTGGAAGGAGCTGTCCATGGCCTGCAGAATTCTACATTCAGGTATAGTGTTAATCACTGGAAGCAGCTGTCCATGGTCTAAAAAGGGTTCTGCATGCAGATATAGGGCCTGATTACAACTTTGGAGGAGGTGTTAATCCGTCCCAAATGTGACGGATATACCACCAGCCGTATTACGAGTTCCATAGGATATAATGGACTCATAATACGGCTGGTGGTATATCTGTCACTTTTGGGACGGATTAACACCTTCCCCCAAAGTTGTAATCAGGCCCATAGTGTCAGTCACTGGAAGGAGCTGTCCATGGTCTGAAGGCTTCTGCTGGCAGGTATAGTGTCATTCACTGGAAGGAGCTGTCCATGGCATGAAGGATTCTGCATGCAGGCATAGTGTCAATCATTGGAAGGAGCTGTCCATACCCTGGAGGGTTCTGTGTGCAGGTATAGGGTCAATCACTGGAAGGAGTTGTCAGTGGTCTGCAGGGTTCTGCATGAAGGTATAGTGTAATTCACGGGAAGGAGCTGTCCATAGCCTGAAGGGTTCTGTGTCCATGTATAGTGTTAGTCACTGGAAGCAGCTGTCCATGTTCTAAAAGGGATCTGCGTGCAGGTATACTGTCAGTCACTGGAAGGAGCTGTCCATGGTCCGAAGGCTTCTGCTGGCAGGTATAGTGCCAATCACTGGAAGGAGGTCTCCATGTCCTGAATGGTTCTATGTGCAGGGTTAGTGTCAATCACAAGAAGGAGCTGTCCGTGGTCTGAAGTGTTCTGCATGCAGGTATAGTATTATTCACTGGAAGGAGCTGTCCATGGTCATAATGGTTTCTGCATGCAGGTATAGTATCAGTCACTGAAAGGAGCTATCCATGGCCTGAAGGCTTCTGCCTGCAGATATAGGCGGTCATTACAACATTGGCGGTAAAAGCTGCATACCGCTGTGCAGGAGACCGCCAACACACCGCCGCGGCCACAGAAAACATCCACAGCTATTATGACCCACAGCACGCAATCCGCCAAAATTCAGACACCCACACAAGTCCGCCACACCAAAGGTCAGTGATAAACTGGTGAAAACAAATCCTCCACCATCACGCCAACAGAAATACGCCCACACTATCACGACCCATGAATCCACGCGGCGGTCTTTCAACCGCGGTATTCCATTGGCGGTACACACCGCCGCGCTCAAAATACACACGCATATATAAAACACTACCACATTGGACAATTCGAAATACACACACCTGATACACATACACACACCACTCCCACACACCCAATACAATATAAAACACACACCCACATCACCCAAAAACCCCTGCAGCCAAAAATCACGAGCGAAGGCCAGAGAGAGACACCACCATCAACAATACTAGCATCCACAGGCACACAACACCATCACCCACATAACTTCCACGCACCTCACACTACATATCAGCACACTTATCACCCCACATACCCCCCCACATATCACCTACACCACCCCATGGCACGGCAAAGACACCCCAGGTTCTCGGAGGAGGAGCTCAGGGTCATGGTGGAGGAAATCGTCCGGGTAGAGCCACAGCTATTCGGATCACAGGTGCAGCACACCTCAATTGCAAGGAAGATGGAGCTATGGCGAAGAATAGTGGACAGGGTCAACGCAGTGGGACAGCACCCAAGAAATCAGGAGGACATCAGGAAGAGGTGGAATGACCTACGGGGGAAGGTGTGTTCTGTGGTCTCAAGATACCACCTGGCGGTTCAGCGGACTGGCGGCGGACCCCCACCTCCTCCCCCACAACTAACAACATGGGAGGAGCAGGTCTTGGCGATTCTGCATCCTGAGGGCCTCGCAGGAGTAGGTGGAGGAATGGACTCTGGTAAGTCAAATTTTAACTATTACATCCCCCACCCTACCTGCATGCCAGCACATACCCCCACCCTCACCCCATCACTCCAACTCCTCACAAATGTCCCAACATCACAGACCACACATCCTAACCCCAAGCCCTGCATGCAACAACAAAGCATGGACACCCATCACTAAAGCATGGCCACTGCACATACCCATACACCCCCCTAAACCATCATCACACATGGTCCCACACAGGAATGCAAGCACTGGGGTACACGGTCACCCACCCATTGCACACCATGGCACACACAGATGTAATAAACATCCTTTTATACCCCTGCAGGACCCCTACCCAACAACACCGGACAGGAGGGTCCACACATGTCCACACCACCAACAGAAGAGGCCCACAGTGATGACAGCACCTCTGTCCAACTGGATCTAGATGACCAGCCCAGCTCATCGGGGACCTCAGGACAGTCGGTTCCCTTCACCCAGTCACAGGCCACCACAGAGCTTCTCCCCTCTGGAAACACCAGCACAGCACCCACCCAGCGGGCCCATACCTCCATCCCCAGGACACGTCAATCAGCAGTGTGTCCACCACTACAGGGAACCCAGGCTAACCACCACCCCAACAACAACAGGGACCTTGGGGGGCAGTGTTAGTGGGCACACGGTCCAGGGGACAGAGGCCCAGGAACACAGGGGAACTGGGAGGGCTGCTGTGCGACAGGGGGCGGACAGGCCCAGGGAACCCACTCTCCACGAGGCCCTCTCCAACATCATGGGAGCCTACCACCACTCCCAGGAGACGATGGCAACAGTACTGGCCAAGTTTCAGGAGACCCAGCGCATGCAGGAGGAACAGTATTTGGGCTTCAGGGAGGAACTCAGAACCATCAATTCCACCATGGGCACCATCGTAGGGGTGCTGAAGGAAGTATTCAACACCAGGAGGGACACTGTGGCACCACAAGGGGCCCCTGACACTAGCCTGGATGATGAACTGCCCACCACCTCCGCCGGCGCTAGTGGACAGGAGGCACCGCCACAGGACTACCACACCAGCACCCCACCCCCTGCAGAGGGAGAACCACCTCGCAAACGGTCCCTGAGATCCAGGACAAAGACAGAGAACGATGCCAAGACCCGCCAAGAAATGAGACCACCCTGATTGTCATCCTACTGTCCCACTTTGTCACCCTGTCCATCCATAAACTGCCCCAGCTCCACTTCCTATGCCCATTTGGGCAATGCACCTGTGAGACTAATAGACTGGACTCTGCCATGGACATTCCTCCGCCATCACCCCTCACCATTTTGCTACCCCCTCCAATTTTCAGCACTAAAATAAACACCCTTAAAGCACAAAACAATCTGGAGTCAGTCTGTGATTTTGGAATACTGTATTAGCAATTACTGTGGCAAAAAGCTCTTTCATTTGTAATGTCAACATACCTATGTCACCCACATCTGTGAAATCGTAAGGGAAAGTGACAACTCAGTGACCATACACTGGGTGAAAACGACAGACAGTAGAGAGGAAGTAGTGTTAAAGTACATGTAGTGGGCAGGTTTGTATTCTTACCTGTGTCTCACTGGAAATATTGCTGGATCACTGAGTCCCTGTTGTCCTTGTCTTCTTCCTCTGCTTCCTCGTCTTCTCTGTCCACAGCCTCCACAGCGGCAACAACACCGCCATCTGGACCATCCTCCTGCAGAAAATGCACCTTTTCTCGCAAAGCCAAGTTGTGAAGCATACAGCAGGCCACGATAATCTGGCACACCTTCTTTGGTGAGTAGAATAGGGATCCACCTGTCATTTGGAGGCACCTGAACCTGGCCTTCAGGAGGCCGAAGGTCCGCTCGATCACCCTCCTAGTTCGCCCATGGGCCTCATTGTAGCGTTCCTCTGCCCTTGTCCTGGGATTCCTCTCTGGGGTCAGTAGCCATGACAGGTTGGGGTAACCAGAGTCACCTGCAAATGGCGAGGGACAACTGTTAGACACACACTAACCTGGAGGGATATCCCCAGACCCAGACAACCATTCCCACTGACTAGCTTCCAGGTGCTCACCTAATAGCCACACATGGTGCCTCTGGAGTTGACCCATCACATAAGGGATGCTGCTATTCCGCAGGATGTAGGTGTCATGAACTGAGCCAGGGAACTTGGCATTCACATGGGAGATGTACTGGTCTGCCAAACATACCATCTGTACATTCATCGAATGATAACTCTTCCGGTTCTGTACACCTGTTCACTCCTGTGGGGGGGTACCAAAGCCACATGTGTCCCATCAGTGGCACCTATGATGTTGGGGATATGTCCCAGGGCATAGAAATCACCTTTCACTGTAGGCAAATCCTCCACCTGAGGGAAAACGATGTAGCTCCGCATGTGTTTCAGCAGGGCAGACAACACTCTGGACAACATGTTGGAAAACATAGGCTGGGACATCCCTGATGCTATGGCCACTGTAGTTTGAAATGACCCACTTGCAAGGAAATGGAGCACTGACAGCACCTGCACTTGAGGGGGGATTCCTGTGGGATGGCGGATAGCTGACATCAGGTCTGGCTCCCACTGGGTACACAGTTCCTGGATTGTGGCACGGTCAAGCCTGTATGTGATGATCACATGTCTTTCCTCCATTGTCGACAGGTCCACCAACGGTCGGTACACCGGAGGATGCCGCCATCTCCTCACATGTCCCAGCGGACGGTGCCTATGAAGGACAACAGTGAGCACAGAGTCAAACAACTCAGAGGTACGTACACACAGCTTACACAGAACACCAATCGTAATCTAAAAAGTGGCCTGTATGTGTGTTGAGTCTAGGCCTAGGTATGTGTGACGCAGTTGAAAATGAAGCCATGTGGGCCCCTGAAATGGCGGCTGCCTGACCTGTAAAGTGGGACAATGGGATGTGAGGTAACTGCGCTGGTGTTGTACACTGTCGCGGTATGCGGTCGAAGACCGCAGCGCAATTCTGCATTGGTTAACATTGGACCCTATGGGTCCCAGGAGCCAATGACGATGTACGCCGGCGGTGACGGTACGCACCGCCGCAGACGTGACCGCCATTTTCTATCACTTCAATCACTTGATATCTGATCTTCGACAGAAGAGGACCTACACTGCAAGTGCTGCTGTGACCTCGGTCTGGAAGAGACAATGGCTCGAGTGTCTGGGGAAAGGGCCCCTGCCTTCACATCGGAGGAGTTGGAGAAACTCGTGGATGGGGTCCTCCCCCAGTACACGCTACTCTATGGTCCTCCAGACAAACAGGTAAGTACTCTGGGAGCATGCTGTATGGGCTATGCCTGTGTGGAGTGGGGTGGATGAAAGATGGGGGGGACATTGAGGCGTGCATGAAACGACAGTGAGTGCATGTGCCACATGCCAAGGGTAGGGATGGGGGCCAATGACAGTGACGGTGCAGTTGGTAATACGTTTCTCTTCCCCTTGTACAAATCATGTAAGTCAGCACCCACCAGAAAAAATATATTTGGCGTGCCATCGCCAAGGACGTCCAGACCCTGGGGGTCTACACAGACGGAGCACCCACTGCCGGAAAAGATGGGAGGACATTCGCTGCTGGAGCAAGAAGACAGTGGAGGCTCAGCTGGGGATGGCCTCCCAACGTGGGAGGGGTGCCTGTCTTACCATGACCCCCCTGATGTTCAGGATCCTGGCGGTGGCGTACCCGGAGTTGGATGGGCACTTGAGGGCATCACAGCAGCCACAAGGGGGTGAGTACACTCTCATTCTGCTGATTTTGTGCGCGGAGGAGGGGGCTGGGTGGGAGAGGTGGGCTGTGGGTTTCCCTAGGCCAGGGCGAGTTCCGTAGGCAAGGTCCCTCCGTAAGGCAGGCCATGTGGTACCCCACTGCACCTCTGTAGAGTGCCAAGTACACCTAGTCATGCCCCTGTGTCATCCATGTGTGCAGATGTCGTCCATAGCCTTGTAGGCCATTTCCCAGGAATTGAACAGCGGAGCCCAAGAGCGCGGCGTAGTGCAGGGGGCTTGTGTGTCTGTCGTGTCCGCCAACGGTAGTGTTAATGCATGCACTCAACATGTCTTTCTTCTGTCGTCGTCCCCTTTTTGTGGTCTCCTTGTTCTTGTGTGCATTAGCATCATCAGGCGGAGGAGCAGTGGCACCGGAGCACGAGGGGGCTGCATCCCACATGGCCATGGAGGGCCACACTACGGAATCGGACTTCACCAGTGGGACGGAGGGCGAGGGGAGCTCCACGGCGGGGACAGGAGCTGAGACCAGTGACACGGAGTCGTCCTCTGATGGGAGCTCTCTTGTGGTGGCAGCAACATCTGTCCCCCCCCATATACAGGTACAGCTGCCAACACCCCTTCCAGAACCCCCTCCCAGGCGGCCCCTCAGCCTTTGCCCCGTGCCCGCTCACCCGGGAGGGTGGGCATCACCTTCGCCCCAGGTACCTCAGGCCCTGAACCAGTCACCCCTGCTGCCCTCAGTGAGGAGGCCATTGACCTCCTCAGGTCCCTCACTGTTGGGAAGTCTACCATTTTGAATGCCATCCAGGGTGTAGAAAGGCAGTTGCAACAAACAAATGCATTCCTGGAGGGCATTCATTCTGGTCAGGCGGCCCTTCAGCAAGATTTTCAGACTCTGGCCTGAGCACTGATGGCAGCCATTGTCCCTGTCTCTAGCCTCCCCCATCCAACTTCCTCCACCCAGACTCAATCCCCTGTACCCCAGCCTATCCCAAGCACACCTCTAGACCAGCATGCACACACATCAACACACAAGGGAAGCTCAGGCAAACATAAGCACCACACATCCCACAGGCACTCATGCAAGCATCACACACATGCAGACACACCAACATCCACTGCCTCCACTGTGTCCCCCTCCTCCTCGTCTCCCTCCTCCCTTCCACTCTCGTCTACACTCACACCTGCATGCACTACGTCTACAGCCACTACTACCATCACGAGCACACCCACCACCACACCCCGCTCATGTGCAGTCACCACCCCCACTACCATTCACACGTCCCCTGTGTCTTCTCCCAGTGTGTCTGTGACACCCCCTCCCAAGATACACAAACGCAGGCACACACCCACCCAACAGCCATCCACCTCACGACAGCCTCCAGTGCATGCACCTTCACCCAAAGTCAGCAAACGAACACCTCCTACAATCACAACCTCTTCCTCCACTCCCAAACCCCCTCCAGCTACCCGTCCCAGTGTCTCCCAAAAACTTTTCCTGTCCAACCTTGACCTCTTTTCCACACCTCCCCGACCCCGTCCATCTCCTAGGTCCCGAACTAGCACCTCAGGCATAACATCTCCGGGACCAGTGGTGCCTGTAGTCACCGGAATCTGGAGTGCACCGGCCACCAGGGCAGCCACTGTGGCACGGAGCCACAGCACAGACAGTCCACCACCTGTCAAGCATCAGAAGTTGGCCAGTGCCCGGCGGGAGAGGGGGAAGACTCCAGGCACCAAAGCCGCTCCCAGGGGTACAGGTGGGAGTGTGGAGTCAGCTGCGACACCTTCCAAGGTGGGGAAGGGGCACAAGAAAGTCAGAAGGTCTGGGAAAAGCAGCACGGCGGAGAAGACCGCCATCATCCACGCTGCCCAGGAGGCCACCGCCAGCACCAGCTCAGCTGCCCAGGAGGCCACTGGCACCAGCCCTGCTGCCCAGGAGGCCACCGCCAGCACCAGCCCAGCTGCTGAGGCCACCGCCAGCACCAGCCCAGCTGCCCAGGAGACCACCGCCAGCACCAGCCCAGCTGCACAGGAGGCCACCGCCACCAGCCCTGCTGCCCAGGAGGCCACCGCCAGCCCAGCTGCCCAGGAGGCCACTGCCAGCACCAGCCCAGCTGCCCAGGAGGCCACTGCCAGCACCAGCCCAGCTGACCAGGAGGCCACTGCCAGCACCAGCCCAGCTGCCCAGGAGGCCACCGCCAGCACCAGCCCTGCTGCCCAGGAGGCCACGCCAGCACCAGCCCAGCTGCACAGGAGGCCACTGCCACCAGCCCTGCTGCCCAGGAGGCCACCGCCAGCCCAGCTGCCCAGGAGGCCACTGCCAGCACCAGCCCTGCTGCCCAGGAGGCCACGCCAGCACCAGCCCAGCTGCCCAGGAGGCCACCGCCACCAGCCCTACTACCCAGGAGGCCACCGCCATCATCCCCGCTGCCCAGGAGGCCACAGCCGTCATCCCCGCTAGGACAGAGAGGACCGCCAGCACAAGCCCCGCTGGGCCATGAAGGACCGCCAGAACAAGCCCTGCTGGGCTAGAGAGGACCACCAGCACAAGCCCCGCTGGGCTAGAGAGGACCACCAGCACAAGCCCCGCTGGGCCATGAAGGACCGCCAGCAGCTGAGTCACTGCAAAGGAGCCCGCCGCTCCAAGCACTGCTGAACAGGGCACCGCCGTTTCAAGCACCGCTGAACAGGGCACCGCCGTCTCAAGCACCGCTGAACAGGGCACCGCCGTCTCAAGCACCGCTGAACAGGGCACCGCCGTCTCAAGCACCGCAGAACAGGGCACCGCCGTCTCAAGCACCGCTGAACAGGGCACCGCCGTCTCAAGCACCGCTGAACAGGGCACCGCCGTCTCAAGCACCGCTGAACAGGGCACCGCAGTCTCAAGCACCGCAGAACAGGGCACCGCCGTCTCAAGCACCGCTGAACAGGGCACCGCCGTCTGAAGCACCGCTGAACAGGGCACCGCCGTCTCATGCACCGCTGAACAGGGCACCGCCGTCTCAAGCACCGCAGAACAGGGCACCGCCGTCTCAAGCACCGCTGAACAGGGCACCGCCGTCTGAAGCACCGCTGAACAGGGCACCGCCGTCTCATGCACCGCTGAACAGGGCACCGCCGTCTCAAGCACCGCTAAACAGGGCACCGCCGTCTCAAGCAATGCTGGCCCATGAGCGCCAAGTGCACTGACGCTACTGAGTCCGTCACGGGCAGAATGAAGCACTCTGGGCACCATGCCCCCTCCAGAACCAGTGGAGAGATCCATCCACTACCTCTGTCCTTAGCAGGATGAAGCACTCCAGGCACCATGCCCCCTCCAGAACCAGTGGAGAAAGGCATCCACTTGAGAGACTGTGGCTTTGCACTCCCCAGGATGGAACAGTGGGCAACCCACCCACTGTAGAGGCTTGAGAGACTGTGGCTTTGCACTCCCCAGGATTGAAGTGGGCAACCCACCCACTGTATAGACTTGAGATACTGTGGCTTTGCACTCCCTAGGATTGAACAGTGGGCAAACCACCCACTGTAGAGACAGTGGCTTTGCACTCCCCAGAATGGAACAGTGGGCATGTGGCCCACTCGTGGATTCGGCGTCGTGCACTCAACCGGCTGAGGTGCCCCCCCTTTCCCTCCCCCTGAGGTGCCTGTTTAGTTGATCTCTGATGCCCCTGCAGTGTTCTCTCCATCATGGTCGGGGATCTTGTGTGGGCCTCGCCCATACCATGTTAGCCCAGTGTTCCACAGACTTAATTGGAGCACTACCTGGACTACTATGCTTGGTGTATATTTTGTTAATGGTGTATATATATATTTTTGCCTACTTGCTTTTAATATATTACAATGGTTACACTCATTTTCTTTTGTCTTTGCATTCTTCCGGGGGGGTTGGGGGTGTAACTGTGATGTATCAATATGTATTAGTGTGTGTGTTGTCGTGGGTGAGGGTGGGGGTGGGGTGTTGCGTATTGCGTGTGTGTGTCCCTGTTTTTTCCCTCCCCCCTCCCCTGTGTCGTAGGTGCAGTACTCACATGGTCATGCTGCCGGCGTTCGTGCTCCTGGTAGAGGAGCAGGAAGACTATCACAGGGAGAATTTGGAGTTACGGCTTCATGGTGTCCTGATTCCTCGTGGGGTGTGTAGAGGTGAGCGTTTTCCCTTCGGAATCCTGTTTCCGCCGTGTTTTTATCCGCGGTGAATCCGCCCCTGAAAAGGTGCCGGATTGGTAGGTTGTGATACTGTGGGCGGTACTTTGTCCTCCGCCTGTCTGTTGGCGGTGACAGCCGCGCTGTTTGTTTGTACCGCCGTGGCGGTCGGAGTGTTAAAGTGGCTGTCTTTGTTGGCGGTTTCTGCCACAGTCGTAATTGCAAAATGTTTACCGCCGGCCTGTTGGCGGTCTTACCGCTGCTTTAACGCCGACCGCCAGGGTTGTAATGACCACCATAGTGTCAATCACTGGAAGGAGCTGTCCAGCACCTGAAGGGTTCTATCTGCAGGTAGAGTGTCAATCACTGGAAGGAGCTGTCCAAGCTCTGAAGCTTTCTACGAGTGGGTACAGTGACAATCACTGGAAGGCACTGTCCAAGCTCTGAAGGGTTCTGCATGGCAGTATAGTGTCAGTCACTGGAAGGAGCTGTCCATGGTCTCCAGGTTTCTGCTGGCAGGTATAGTGCCAGTCACTGGAAGGAGTTGTCCATGGTCTGAAGGGTTCTGCATGGAGGTATACTGTCATTCACTGGAAGAAGCTGTCCATGGACTGAAGGATTCTACATGCAGGCATAGTGTCAATCATTGGAAGGAGCTGTCCATATCCTGAAGGGTTCTGTGTGCAGGAATAGGGTCAATCACTGGAAGGAGTTGTCCATGGTCTGAAGGGTTCTACATGTATGCATAGTGTCAATCATTGGAAGGAGCTGTCCATAGCCTGAAGGGTTCTGTGTGCAGGTATAGTGTTAGTCACTGGAAGCAGCTGTCCATGGTCTTAAAGGGTTCTGCATGCATGTATAGTGTCAGTGGCTGGAAGGAGCTGTCCGTGTACTGAAGTCTTCTGCTGGCAGGTATAGTGCCAATCACTGAAAGTTCGTGTCCTGAAAGGTTCTACGTGCAGGTATAGTGCCAGTCACAGGAAGGAGCTGTCTGTCAGTCTGAAGTGATCTGCATGCAGGTAAAGTATTAATTACTGGAAGGAGCTGTCCATGGTCATAATGGTTCTGCATGCAAGTATAGTATCAGTCACTGGAAGGAGCTATCCATGGCCTGAAGGCTTCTGCTTCCAGATATAGGGGGTTATTACAACTTTTGAGGAAGTGTTAATCTGTCCCAAAAGTAACTGTAAAGTGAAGGATATACCACCAGCCGTATTACAAGTTCCATAGGATATAATGGACTCGTAATACGGCTGGTGGTATATCCGTCACTTTACCGTCACTTTTGGGACGTATTAACACCTCCTCCAAAGTTGTAATAACCCCCATTGTGTCAATCCCTGGAAGGAGCTGTCCAAGCTCTGAAGCTTTCTGCGAGTAGGTATGGTGACAATCACTGGAAGGCACTGTCCAAGCTCTGAAGGGTTCTGCATGGCGGTATAGTGTCGTTCACTGGAAGGTGCTTTCTATGCCTGAAGGATTGTACATACAGTTATAGTGCCAATGACTGGAAGGAGCTGTGAATGCTCTGAAGGGCTATGTGCAGGTATAGTATCAACCACTGGAAGGAGCTGCCCATGAACTGAACGGTTCTGGATGCAGGTATAGTGTCAGGCACTGGAAGGAGCTCTCCCAGGGCTGAAGGGTTCTGTGTGAAGATATAGTGGGAATCACTGGAAGGTGTTGTCCATGGCCTGAAGAGTTCTGCGTGCAGCTATAGTGTCAATCACAGGAAGGAGCTGTCCGTGCTCTGAAGGGCTCTGTGTGCAGGTATAGTGTTAATCACTGAAAGGAGCTGTCCATTGTCTAAAGGGTCAATCACTGGAAGGAGTTGTCTACGGTCTGAAGGGTTCTGCATGCAGCTATAGTGTCAATCACAGGAAGGAGCTATCCGTGCTCTGAAGGGCTCTGTGTGCAGGTATAGTGTTAATCACTGAAAGGAGCTGTCCATTGTCTAAAGGGTTCTGCATGCAAATATAGTGTCAGTCACTGGAAGTAGCAATCCATGGTCTGAAGGCTTCTGCCTTCAGGTATAGTGTCAATTACTGGAAGGAGCTCTCCCTCTCCTGAATGGTTCTGCTTGTAGGTATAGTGTCAACCATTAGCAGCAACTGTCCATGTCCTGAAGGGTTCTGTGTGCAGGTATTGTGTTAGCACTGGAAGGAGCTGTCCATGTCCTGAACGGTTCTGGATGCAGGTATAGTGTCAGACACTGGAAGGAGCTCTCCCAGGGCTGAAGGGTTCTGTGTGAAGGTATAGTGGGAATCACTGGAAGGTGTTGTCCATGGCCTGAAGAGTTCTGCGTGCAGGCATAGGGTCAATCACTGGAAGGAGTTGTCTACGGCCTGAAGGGTTCTGCATGCGGCTATAGTGTGAATCACTGGAATGCGCTGTCCATGGCCTGAAGGGTTCTGCATGCAGGTATAGTGTCAATCACAGGAAGGAGCTGTCCATGGTATGAAGGGTTCTACGTGCAGGTATAGTGTCAATCACAGGAAGGAGCTATCCGTGCTCTGAAGGGCTCTGCGTGCAGGTATAGTGTTAATCACTGAAAGGAGCTGTCCATTGTCTAAAGGGTTCTGCATGCAGATATAGGGGGTCATTCTGACCTCGGCGGTAAAAGGCGCTTACCGCCGGTCAGAAGGCGCCACAACACCGCCGCGGTCGCGGTAAACCGCCACAGTCATTCTGACCCTCAAGAGGCAAACCGCCAAAAACCCGACATCAACAAAAGTCCACCACACCAACGGTCAGCGTTAAACTGGCGAAGACCAAACCTCCACCGTCACGCCAACAGAAAAACGCCCATGCCATTACGACCCACGAATCCACGCGGCGGTCTTTCAACCGCGGTATTCCATTGGCGGTACACACCGCCACGCTCAAAATACACATACAGCTCCAAAACACAGCCACATTGGACAATTTGAAATACACACACCTGAGACACATACACACAACACTCCCACACACCCAATTAACTATAAAACACACACCCACATCACCCACAAACCCCTACGACCACAAATCAGAGAAGAAGCCCAGAGAGAGACAGCACAGAATAGAGAACACCATCACACAGAGGCATACTACACCATCACCCACACAACAACCACGCACAAAACACCACACACCACTACACTCACCACATTCATCACCGCAAACACCACCCCACACCTCATCCACACCACCCCATGGCACCCCAAAGACACCCCAGGTTCTCTGACGCAGAACTCAGGGTCATGGTGGAGGAAATAGTTTGGGTAGAGCCCCAGCTTTTCGGGACACAGGTGCAGCACACCACCATTGCCAGGAAGATGGAGCTATGGCAAAGAATAGTGGACAGGGTCAACGCTGTGGGACAGCATCCACGAAATCGGGACGACATCAGGAAGCGGTGGAACGACCTACGGGGGAAAGTGCGTTCCATGGTATCCAGGCACAACATCGCGGTGCAGCGGACTGGCGGCGGACCCCCACCTCAACCCCCAGAATTTACAACATGGGAGGAACAGGTCTTGAACATCGTGCATCCTGAGGGCCTCGCAGGAGTAGACGGAGGAATGGACTCTGGTAAGTCTAATCTCAACTACTTCATCCCCCCCCACCCACCGGCATGCCAAATCATACCCCCACCCTCCCCCCCACCCCATCCTCATTGCTAATGTCTCACCATCACAACCCACCCATCCCAACACCAAACCCTGCATGCCACCCCAAACCATCGACAGCCATCACCTAAGCATGGCCACTGCACATACCCATCTCCCCCACAAACCGCCGTCACAACAGCCCCCACAAAGGAATGCCAGCACTGGGGTACACGGGCACCCACCCATTGCACGAAATGGCACACACAGAAGCAAAACCATACTCTTATACCCCGGCATGACCAGAACGCCACAACACCACCCAGGAGGGTCCAGAAATGTCCATCCCACCCCCAGAAGAGGCCCCCAGTGATGACAGCAGCTCTGTCTCCCTGGACCCAGATGACCAGCCCGGCCCATCGGGGACCTCGGGACAGTCGGTTCCCCTCAGACAGCCACAGGCTACAGCAGACCTACCCCCCTCTGGGAACACCAGCACAGCACCCACCCAGCGGGCCCATGCCTCTGTCCCCAGGACACGTCAATCAGCGGTGTGTCCACCACTACAGGGCACCCAGGTTAACCCACCACCCCAACATCAACAGGGACCTGGGGGCAGTGGTAGTGGGCACACGGTCCAGGGGACAGAGGCCCAGGGAAACAGGGGAACTGGGAGGGCTGCTGTGCGACAGGGGGGGGACAGGCCCAGGGAACCCACTCTCCACGAGGCCCTCACCTCCATCATGGGAGCATACCACCACTCCCAGGAGACGATGGCGACGGTCCTGGCCAGGTTCCAGGAGATCCAGGTACTGCAGGAGGAACAGTTTATGGGGTTCAGGGAAGAACTGAGAAACATTAGTTCCGCAATGGGCACCATCGTTGTGGCTCTCAACCAGATTGTCACCACATTGCGGGACCATGTGGCACCACAAAGGGCCCCTGTCACTAGAATGGACCAGGAACAGCCTACCACCTCCGCCGGCGCTAGTGGACAGGAGGCCCCGACACAGCAACAACCTGCCACCAAAACCCCACCTCCTGCAGAAGAAGAACCACCCCGCAAGCGGGGCCTGAGATCTAGGAAGAAGACAGAGTAGGATGCCAAGACCCCCGCCAGGAAAGGATACCCCCTGATGTCATCCCACTGTCCCACATTGTCACCCTGTCCAACCTTAATCTGCCCCTGCTCCACCTTCCACAGGCATATGGACAATGCACCTGTGAGACTGAGAATCTGGACTCTGACATGGACATTCCTCCACCATCACCCATCACCGATTTTCAACCATGTCCCACAATTTAGCACTTTAATAAACACACTTATTGCACACAAATAATCTGGAGTCTGCCTTTTTTTGTTGAAAATATGTATTAGACATAAACGTGGAAAAATGGCCAGTTACATTGTGGTGACAACATACCACTGTCACACAGCTGTAGTCCATGGGCAAACAAAGCAGAGGTCACGCAGTGGGGCCCACATCTCTGAAATTGGAAGGGAAAGTCACAACTCTGTTAGCATCCACTGGGTGAAAAGGACAGACAGTAGAGAGGCAGGAGACTGTAAGTAAATGTAAAATGCCGGTGTTGTTTCTTACCTGTGTGTTATTGAAAATACTGCTGTATCACTGTGTCCCTGTTGTCTGTGTCGTCCTCTTCGTCTTCCTCCTCTTCACTCTCCGCAGGCTCCACAGCTGCTTCAACACCATCTGGACCATCCTCCTGCAGAAAAGGCACCTGGCGTCGCAATGCCAGGTTGTGAAGCATACAGCAGGCCACGATGATCTGGCACACCTTCTTTGGTGAGTACATTAGGGATCCACCTGTCATATGCAGGCACCTAAACCTGGCCTTCAGGAGGCCGAAGGTTCTTTCTATAATCCTCCTAGTTCGCCCATGGGCCTCATTGTAGCGTTCCTCTGCCCTTGTCCTGGGATTCCTCACTGGGGTCAGTAACCACGACAGGTTGGGGTAACCTGAGTCACCAATTAGCCACACACGGTGTCTCCGTAGTTGTTCCATCACATAAGGGATGCTGCTATTTCGCATGATGTACGCGTCATGCACTGACCCAGGGAACTTGGCATTTACATGGGAGATGTACTGGTCAGCCAAACAAACCACCTGGACATTCATGGAATGATAACTTTTTCTGTTCCTGTACACCTGTTCACTTTCACTGTGGGGTACCAAAGCCACATGTGTCCCATCAATGGCACCAATGATGTTGGGAATATGTCGATGGGCATAGAAATCACCCTTCACTGTAGGCAAATCCCCCACCTCAGGGAAAGCGATGTATCTCCGCATGTGTTTGAGCAGGGCAGACAACACTCTGGACAACACCTTGGAAAACAGGCTGAGACATCCCTGATGAAATGGCCACTGTTGTTTGAAAGGACCCACTTGCTAAGAAATGGAGTACTGACAGCACCTGCACTAGAGGGGGGATCCCTGTGGGTTGGCGGATGGGTGACATCAGGTCTGGCTCCAGCTGGGCACACAGTTCATGTATAGTGGCTCGGTCAAGCCTGTATGTCAGAATGACATGTCGTTCCTCCATTGTCAACAGGTCCACCAGCGGTCTGTACACGGGAACATTCCTCCATCTCCTCGCAAGTCTCAGCGGACGGTGCCTAGGAAGGACAACAGCGAGCACAGAGTCAATCAACCCACAGGTAAGTTCCCACAGCTTGCACAGTACACGATTCTCTATGCATTGAATGGCTTGTATGAGTGTTGATGCAAGGCCTAGGCATGTGTGACGCAGTAGAAATTAAGCCATGTGGGCCCTTGAAATGGCGGCTGCCTGACCTGTGAATTGCGACAATGGGATGTGAGGTCAATGCGCTGGCGTGGCACACCGTGGCGGTAGGCGATCGAAGACCGTGGCGCAAAGCCGCATTGGTTAACATTGAACCCTATGCGTTTCAGGAGCCAATGACGAAGTGCGCCGGCGGTCGCGGGACGCACTGCTGCGGACATGACCGCCATTTTCTATCTGCTTAATCACTCGAGACCTGATCATCCACAGGAGAGGACCTATACTGCAAGTGCTGCTGTGAGCTCGGTCTGGAAGATACAATGGCTGCTGCGACTGGGGAAAGGGCCCCTGCCTTCACTTCTGAAGAATTGGAGACACTCGTGGATGGGGTCCTCCCCCAGTATGCGCTAGTCTACGGTCCTCCAGACCAACAGGTAAGTACACTGGGAGTATGCTTTGGGGGCAATGCCTGTGTTGAGTCGGGTGGATGAAAGATGGTGGGGAGGGGAGCGATTGAGGCATGCATCAAACGACGGATGAGAGCATGTGCCACATGGCAAGGGTGGGAATGGGGGGCCACTCACATCGAGCATGCAGAAAATCATAATAATGTTTTTTCTCCCCCTGTACATGTCACATAGGTCAGCGCCCATCAGAAAATCGACATTTGGCGTGCCATCGCCAAGGACGTCCGGACCCTGGGGGTCCACAACAGACGGGGCACCCACTGCCGCAAGAGGTGGGAGGACATCCGCCGCGGGAGCAGGAAGTCCATTAGCTTGTAGGCCAAGTCCCAATGATTGAGTAGTGTACCCCAAGTGTGCGGCGTAGTGCAGGGGGCTTCTGTGTCTGTCCTCTCCGCCAACTGTGTTGCCAATGGATGCACTCAACATGTCTTCATTTCCCCCCCCCCCTTTTTTGTGGTCTTCCTGTTCATGTGTGCATTAGCATCATCAGGCGGAGGAGAAGTGGCATCGAAGCACGAGGGAGCTGCATCTCACATGGCCCTGGAGGGCCATGCAACCGACTCTGAGTTCACCAGTGAGACGGAGGGCGAGGGGAGCTCCACAACGGGGACACGTGGAGACATCAGCGACACAGACACGTCCTCGGAAGGGATCTCCCTTGTGGTGGCGGCAACATCCGTGCCCACCGCAACAACAGGTACAGCCGCCACCCAGCGCACCAGCTCTGCCCTCCCAGCAGCCCCTCTGCGATCGCCCCGTGCCAGCTCGCACACAAAGGCGGGCATCTCCTTCGCCCCAGGCACCTCAGGCCCTGCCCCAGTTACCCCTGCTGCCCTCAGTGAGGAGGTCATTGACCTCCTCAGGACGCTCATTGTTGGGCAGTCTACCCTTTTGAATGCCATCCAGGGGGTAGAAAGGGAGGTGCACCGGAGCAATGCATACCTGAGGGCATTCATTCGGGTCAGGCTACCCATCAGCGATCGTTCAACGCTCTGGCCTCAGCACTGACGGCAGCCATTGTCCCTGTCTCCTGCCTCCCTCCTCCAACTTCCTCCACCCAGTCCCACTCCCCTGTTCCTCTGCCTATCCCAGACACACCTACAGACCAGCCTGCACACACCTCAACACCCAAGGCCAGCTCATCCAGACATAAGCACCACAAATCACACAAGCATTCACACAAGCAACAGCCACATGCAGACATACCAACAGCCACTGCCTCCTCTGTGTCCCCCTCCTCCTCGTCTCCCTCCTCCCTCCCTGTGATGTCTCCACTCACACTTGCATGCACAACATCATCAGCCACTACGTCCATCACCAGCACACCCACCAGAACACTCCGCACACGTGAAGTCACCACCCCCACTGCCATTTACACGTCCCCTGTGTCCTCTCCCAGTGTGTCTGTCACCCCCTCTTCCAAACCACACAAACGCAGGCAGCCACCCACCCAACAGCCATCCACCTCACGACAGCCTCAGTCACAAGCACCTGCACCCAAAGACACCACACTTGACTCTCCTACAACCACATCCTCTTCCTCCACTCCCATACCCACTGCACCTACCCTTCCCACTGCTCCTAAAAAGTTTTTCCTGTCCATAATTAACCTCTTTCCATCACCTGACCCACCCCTCCATCTCATAAGAGTCCAATCAGCACCTCAGCCACCACAACCCCTGGACCTACAAGGTCCATAGTACAGGGATATTGGAGTCCACCACCTTCAAGGGCAGCAACATTGGCCAGCAGTAAAGGGACAGCCAGCCCACCCCCTGGGAAGAAAACCAAGAAAGGCAAGGTCCGGCGCGAGAGGCCAGAGACGGCAGCCTCCAAAGGCACTACCCTGGCACCGTCAGGATGTGGGGTGCCACCTGGCACATCTACAAAGGGAGGCAAGGGCCACAGAGAATCACGGAAGGATGGCAAGGGCAGCACGGCTGACAAGTCCGGCAGCAGCCGAGCTGCCCAGGAGGGCCCCACCAGCCCCATTCCGGGTGTGAAGGAGGACACCCACGGGCCCGGGACTCCAGCACAGGAGGGCCCCGGAAGCGAGAAGTCGGATGGCGAGTGAACTCCATGTATTGGCCGGATATGGTGCCCTGGAGACACATGTCAAGAACCGCTGAACAGGGCCCTTCAAGACAAGCACCGCTGAACAGGCCACCGCCGTGACAAGAACCGCTGAACAGGGCCCTTCAAGACAAGCACCGCTGAACAGGGCCGTTCAAGACAAGCACCGCTGAACAGGGCCCTTCAAGACAAGCACCGCTGAACAGGCCACCGCCGTGTCAAGAACCGCTGAACAGGGCCCTTCAAGACAAGCACCGCTGAACAGGGCCCTTCAAGACAAGCACCGCTGAACAGGCCACCGCCGTGTCAAGAACCGCTGAACAGGGCCCTTCAAGACAAGCACCGCTGAACAGGGCCCTTCAAGACAAGCACCGCTGAACAGGGCCCTTCATCTCAAGCACCGCTCCGCTGGGCCCTTCATCTCAAGCACCGCTCCGCCGGGCCCTTCATCTCAAGCACCGCTCCGCCGGGCCCTTCATCTCAAGCACCGCTCCGCTGGGCCCTTCATCTCAAGCACCGCTCCGCTGGGCCCTTCATCTCAAGCACCGCTCTGCTGGGACCTTCATCTCAAGCACCGCTCCGCTGGGCCCTTCATCTCAAGCACCGCTCCGCTGGGCACCGCCGTCTCAAGCACCGCTCCGCTGGGCCCTTCATCTCAAGCACCGCTCCGCTGGGCCCTTCATCTCAAGCACCGCTCCGCTGGGCCCTTCATCTCAAGCACCGCTCCGCCGGGCCCTTCATCTCAAGCACCGCTCCGCTGGGCCCTTCATCTCAAGCACCGCTCCGCCGGGCCCTTCATCTCAAGCACCGCTCCGCCGGGCCCTTCAGCTCAAGCACCGCTCCGCTGGGCCCTTCATCTCAAGCACCGCTCCGCTGGGCACCGCCGTCTCAAGCACCGCTCCGCTGGGCCCTTCATCTCAAGCACCGCTCCGCTGGGCCCTTCATCTCAAGCACCGCTCCGCCGGGCCCTTCATCTCAAGCACCGCTCCGCTGGGCCCTTCATCTCAAGCACCGCTCCGCCGGGCCCTTCATCTCAAGCACTGCTCCGCTGGGCCCTTCATCTCAAGCACCGCTCTGCCGGGCCCTTCATCTCAAGCACCGCTCCGCCGGGCCCTTCATCTCAAGCACCGTTCCGCTGGGCACCGCCGTCTCAAGCACCGCTCCGCTGGGCCCTTCATCTCAAGCACCGCTCCGCTGGGCCCTTCATCTCAAGCACCGCTTTGCTGGGCCCTTCATCTCAAGCACCGCTCTGCTGGGCACCGCCCTCTCAAGCACCGCTCCGCTGGGCCCTTCATCTCAAGCACCGCTCCGCTGGGCCCTTCATCTCAAGCACCGCTCCGCTGGGCACCGCCGAACAAGCACCGCTCCGCTGGGCCCTTCATCTCAAGCACCGCTCCGCTGGGCACCGCCGTCTCAAGCACGGCTCCGCTGGGCCCTTCATCTCAAGCACGGCTCCGCTGGGCACCGCCGTCTCAAGCACCGCTGGCCCATTGGCAGAAGGGGCAGGCCCGGATCCGTGTCGGGCAGGGCTGCACGATGCACTCTGGGCACCATGCCTCCTCCAGTACCAGTGGAGTCTGTAATCCACTTGAGAGACTGTGGCTTTGCACTCCCCAGGATGGCACAGTGGGCAATCCACCCACTGTAGAGACTTGTGAGACTGTGGCTTTGCACTCCCCACGATGGCACAGTGGGCAATCCACCCACTGTAGAGACTTGTGAGACTGTGGCTTTGCACTCCCCAGGATGGCACAGTGGGCATGGAGGCCCCTCGTGGATCTGGCGTCGTGGACTCATCTGGTTGAGGTGCCTCCCCTTCCCTTCCCCCTGCGGTGCCTGTAGTTTTTCTATCTGATGCCCCTGCAGTGTTCTCTCCAATGGCTTCGGGTCTCCTGTGTGGGCTTTGCCCATGTGTTGAGGCCCATCGGCCCACGTACAATGACTGAAACCCAATTTGGACAGGACAATTTACATATGTGTATATAGTTATAGATGTTTGAAAAAAAGTTTTACGTAGCCTTACAATATATTTTGCATTTCATGATAATTTTATTTTGTCTTTGCATTCTTCTGGGGGGTTTGGGGGGTGGCATTCTGAGTTGTTGCTCTGCATTGATGTGTAGATAGTTGTGGGTGAGGGTGGGTGTGTCGCGTATGTGTGTGCCCGTAATCTTTTCTCCTCCCCCCTCCCCTGTGTCGTAGGTGCAGTACTCACCGTTGTCTCCTGCGGCGGCGTTCGTGCTCCTGGTAGAGGAGCAGGTAGACAATAGCAGGTAGGATGTGTAATTCGGGTTCCATGCTGTCCAGATTCCTCGTGGAGTGTGTAGAGGTGAGCGTTTTCCCGTTCGTAGTCTGTTTCCGCCGTGTTTTTATCGGCGGGGCTCCCGCCCCGGAAAAGGTGGCGGATTGGTGAGTTGTGATAGGGTGGGCGGTACATTGTCTCCCGCCTGTCTGTTGGCGTTGACCGCCGCGCTGTTTGTTTGTCCCGCCGTGGCGGTCGGAGTGTTAAAGTGGCAGTCTCTGTTGGCGGTTTCCGCCAGGGTCAGAATTCCATTTTTTCCACTGCCTGCCTGTTGGCGGGTTGGCCTCCGCTTTAACACCGACCACCAGGGTTGGAATGACCCCCATAGTGTCAGTCACTGGAAGTAGCAATCCATGGTCTGAAGGCTTCTGCCTTCAGGTATAGTGTCAATTACTGGAAGGAGCTCTCCCTCTCCTGAATGGTTCTGCTTGTAGGTATAGTGTCAACCATTAGCAGGAACTGTCCATTTCCTGAAGGGTTCTGTGTGCAGGTATTGTGTTAATCACTGGAAGGAGCTGTCCATGTCCTGAAGGGTTCTAGGTGCAGGTAGAGTGTCAATCACCAGAAGGAGCTCTCCTTGCTCTAAAGGTTTCTGCGAGTAAGTATTGTGTCAGTCACTGGAAGGAGCTGTCCAAGTTCTGAAGGGTTCTGAATGGAGGTATAGTGTCAATCACTGGAAGGAGCTTTCCATGCCTGAAGGATTCTACATGCAGTTATACTGCTAATCACTGGAAGGAGCTGTGCATGCTCTGAACGGTTCTACATGCAGCTATAGTATCAATCACTGGAAGGAGCTGTCCATGAACCAAACAGTTCTGGATGCAGGTATAGTGTCAATCACTGGAAGGAGATGTCCATGTCTTGAAAGGTTCTGTGTGCAGGTATAGTGTCAGTCACTGGAAGGAGCTCTCCAAGGGATGGAGGGTTCTAGGTGCAGGTATAGTGTCAATCACTGGAAGAAGCTCTCCATGGGCTGAAGGTTTCTGTGTGCAGAGATACTGTCAATCACTAGGAGGAGCTGTTCATGTCTGAAGGGTTCTGCATGTAGGTATAGTTTCAATCACTGCAAGGAGCTATCCATGTCCTGAAGGGTTGTGCATGCAGGTACAGTGTCAATCACTGGAAGGAGCTGTATATGGTCAGAAAGGTTTCTGTGGGCAGGTATAGTGTCAGTGACTGGAAGGAGTTGCCCATAGTTTGTAGGGTTCTGTGTGCAGGTATAGTGTCAAACACTGGCAGGAGCTGCCTATCATCTGAAGGGTTCTAAGTGCAGGCATACTGCCAATCACTGCACTGAGCTTTCCAAACTCTGAAGAGTTCTGCATGAACGTATAGTGTCAATCACTGGAAGGAGCTGTCCATGCCTCAAGGGTTCTACATATATGTATATTGTCAACCACTGGAAGGAGCTGTCAATATCCTGGAGGGATCTGCCTGCAGGTGTAGTGTCAATCATTGGGACAAGCTGTCTATGGTCTGAAAGGTTCTGCATGTGGCTATAGTGTCAATCATTGGAAGGAACCATCAATGGTCTGAAGGGTTCAGTGTGCATCTATAGTGTCAATCACTGGCAGGAGCTGTCCTTGTCCTGAAGGGTTCTGCGTGCAGGTATAGTGTCAATCACTGGAAGGAACTGTCCATGTCCTGAAGGGTTTTGTGAGCAGGTATAGTGTCAATCACTGGAAGGAGCCTCTTCTGTGGCCTGAAGTGTTCAGTGTGCAGGTATAGTGTCAGTCATTAGAGGGAGCTGTCCATTGCCTGAAGGGTTCTGGGTGCAGGTATAGTGTCAATCACTGGACGGAGCTGTCCATGTCCTGAGGGTTCTATATGCAGGTATAGTGTCAATCACTAGAAGGAGCTATCCATGGGCTGAAGGGTTCTGAATGCAGGTATAGTGTCAATCACTATAAGTAGCTGTCCATGGCCTGAAGGGTTCCATGTGCAGGTATAGTGTCAATCATTGGAAAGATCTGTCCATGGTCTGCAAGGCTATCCCTGCAGCTATAGTGTCAATCATTGAATAGAGCTGTGTGGTGGTCAGAAAGGGTCTGTGGGCAGGTATGGAGTCAGTTTCTGGAGGGATCTACCCATAGTCTGAAGGGTTCTGCATGAAGGTATAGTGACAATCACTGGAAGGTGCTGTCCATAGTCTGAAGGGTTCAGCGTGTAGGTATAGTGTCAAGCACTGGAATGAGATGCCCATGTGCTTAAGGGATCTGCATGCGGGTATAGTGTCAATCACTAAAAGGAGTTTTCCAATGGACTGAAGGGTTCTCTGCGCAGGTATAGTGTAGGTCACTGTAAGGAGCTGCCCATGGCCTAAAGGTTTCTGCATGCAGGTATAGTGTCAGTCACTGGAAGGAGCTGTCTATTGCCTGCAGGGTTCTGCATGCAGGTATATAGCTAATCACTGTAAGGAGCTGCCCATGGCTTGAAGGGTTCCGCATGCAGGTATAGTGTCAATCACTGGAAGGAGCTGTACATGGGCAGAAAAGTTCTGGATGCAAGGATACTGTCAATCACTGGGAGGATCTGTCCATTGAGGAAATTCGATTTTTAATACGATCGTATCGACCCGCCATTTTGTGGCCCGCCGCCATTTTATGTTGCCTTCACTCAGGCAGCACAGCGAACGAAGTCCATTCTGCCTTTTCTGCTTATTCTGCAACATGGTGTTCAAAACAGCCTTCTGCCTCTATCTTTACAAGGCTGGTATTAAGGTCTGACCGAGTACACTAATCCCTGTCTGGTTTTCTAATCCTTGTTTCAACTATCTGTAGGCTCACACTATTCTCCGCCGATCTTATCTTATCGTCTGGCCTTCGCTGTCCTTTGCTAGTATTCTCTCATTTCACAACTGTCTTCCAAACGCACACAAACTTATCACACCACATGCAACTTCGTTGTGGATCGGTTAATGAATTAGTTCAAGGGAGGGGTGACAAACACAGCTGGAGGGGAGGCAACCTTAAGTCACTTGATACTTTGTTCTGTCTTGTTTTCCGACATTTCTATTGACTCTGTTCTATCTTTACATCATTCTTACTGGCTCCTTTCTATGTGTTCTGGGAGTGTATGTAGTTAATAAATGGTTTTTATACGGTATATAAGATTGTGCGCCACAAAGTAAAGTGGCAGTCTCCTGAGAACATACCTTGTGTACTTCTTGGACAACTGTACTAGCTGCAGCTAATAAAATCTGATCTTTTATGCCTGACAGAGTGTCCCGTGTCTCTGTTAGTTGAGGCAGGTGAATCCAAGGAGATTTCAGGCGTACCCTGCGCCGCCAGGCCCATAAGGTTCTGGTTCTTCAACTGGCGCCCAACGTGGGGCGGCTTCAGCGGTACCGGTTCTGCCTGAAGGTCGTGAGGAACCCCGCAAGAAAATTCTGGAGGAATCGCGAGCCACGTCAAGCGACCCCTGTATGTCGAAGTGGTCCGAAGGTCTTTTTCAGCGCGGTTACTCCTTCCTGACGGCTACTGACGACTGCTGCCCTGACTGCCGCCCTGCCTTGGCCCTTTCTTTGATGATGTATGGTAAAGCGAGACGATAGACGGGCCTCTGTTGGTGTAAGAAGACATCCTTAGTTAAGTATTTGGTGGGTCGCGCCCACAAATTTTGGTCTTTTTTTTGTCCTTAGGTTCTTAGATTTGGCCATTGCAGTGGCCAAAGCCGAGGGGTAAGTGCATTTGTGCTGTGTAAACTGAAAGTTTTACCCCCTTGATGTTTGTGAACAGCCAGTAAAAATCGTGAGATGTCTGGTCTGACTAAGTTTGGAAAACTTTGTTGCTTTGGTTGTAATAGGGACTCCCAGCTTGAGGACTCCTGTCCGATTCCTTCGGTTGGAACTCCCACATATGAGCTCTATTCTAAACATGGTGTTGGTCCTATTGCCTTTAATAAGACATGGACCCGATATACAAAGAAAGATGGTGTTTTAAAATGGCCAGAAAATGGTAGTTTCGAAACTGATGTGCTAGATAATTTAGAAGCAACGTTATTTAAAAGAAAAGCCCGGCCGGCAATGTTTGACTCTTTTCGCCTTTGGCGTAAGGAAGCCAAACAGAGAGAAATTAAACAAGCGAAACGAGATAGGAAAACACAGGGAATGACTATTATACAGGCTGCTCAGAAATTCAAAGATGATGAAATAGATAATGCAATGGAAATTTCAGACAGACAGCATCGAATGGCAATAGATAAATGCTATCCGACGTTGCCTATCTCTTCCCTTGATAAAAGAAAAGATTTTGAGGAAGATTCCTTAATGTCCCACTTATTGAAATTGCCTCCGCCCTAGGTACAAGGTGCTAATGCACCCCCGATGTTACAGCCTGTTCAGCCGCCAGTTGTGCTTCCGCCTGCTCCAGCTTTTCCACATTTGCCTCCTCAAGTATTGCCTATGCCAGCTTTGCCTTTAACTCCTTTGCCTTCTGCTCCTTTGGCAATTCCTAATGCTCCTTTAGTTAATTCACCTAATACCTTGTCCCCTATCCTTATGTCAAATTCTCCATCTATGCGTAAGCGATTTGCCGATACTGTCTCTGGTCTCTTATCACCTTTCTTTGAAGCTTTAAACGTGTCTCCAGCTTTTTCTCGAAGACAGTCTCGTAGTCAATTCCCAGACTCCGAAGAGCGAGAAAAATTGGACTCACTTGCTTGTAGATGGATCAAGAAGGGTCCCCAATATAGTACGTCTGATATTATGTCCACCTTTTTGCAATGGAATGCACCTACGCAGAGATATGTTTTTAAAGTTATGTGCGATACTCTCGCTAAAGAATGGGAGGATATGAATTTGGGTTCGGTCCCACAGGATCTGTTAGATGTTCAGGCTGACTTTGACAAAGGACTTATTGTGGGTCCTAAGGTTGAAAACGCTGTCAGAACACTTATTTCTTTCAGATCCCTATTGTTCTCACAGACTTTTCCTGATTCTGATCCTTCAGTTAGGACAGCACTGAAAAACTATCCCATGAGAGAGGTTTCTCCAATATGGAAGGAAGAAGTTGCAGCAGCAGGTGCTAATCCAGCTATTCCTGCGCATTTTCAGCGCATATGGATACATGTCCCCTGGAAAAGGTCTGAAGTTTTAGCACTTAAACAGTCACTACCAGATCCACGCAAAAATCCTGCTGGTTACTATAAAGAGTTGTCGCAAACAGTTGATGCATGTACTATGAATCTAGCAGATATTGACATGTTGATGGGAAATGTAGTTCCACAGACAATATGGGCTAAAATTCGTAGAGAGGATCACGCTCAAGAATTAGGCGGCGATTGGAACGCTATTATTGCCGCAGATAGAGGTCAAGTAGGTGGTGCAAAGCCCGATGCTTTGATCTCAGAACTCCCTGGTAGGATTATTACATTAATGAAAACAATGATGCCTGCTTTGAGAGTTAATTGGGATAAGCTAGCAGTATGTAAACAAAAGAAAGATGAAAGTGTTTCCGATTTCTTTACCCGATTTGAGGAGACATTCATTGATCACAGTGGTCAAGATATGGCTACAGAAGGGGGACAGCGATTATTTGTGGATAAGTTCGTATATAACTTGCTTCCTGAACTATCACACAAGCTAAAAGACTCCGAGAGTTCATGGGCAGTTTCTTCTTCCGCCCAGATATTGGCTACTGCACAATATTATGAAAATAGAGACAAAGAAGAAAGGGAAAAACAAGAGAAAAAGACGAAAGAATTAAAAACTAAAGTTCTCTTGCAACAGGCTTATCCTCCTCGTTATGTTCAGCCTCAGTTTCAACAGCCTCCGCAGTTTCAGAGGTTGTATCAAAAGCCTGAAACATTCATTCCAAGACCTTTGCTAGGTCCCAATCAATGTGCTTATTGTAGGGAGGAAGGTCATTTTAAGAACAGTTGTCCGGCATTGTTGCAGCGTAATGGAGCAACATCTGCTTCACGAGGTCGTGGTGGTCTTCAGTCAGCAAATAGAGGTAGAGGTCGAGGTGTGTTAACCCAAGGGCAGGGTTCTTTTGTTCCTCCAAATTCCGGAAATTACTTTGATCAGCAAAATGTTAGGTCTACACAGTATTACAGTGAGGATCAGTATATTGAAGGAGGGAATGAAAGTCTTCATTTTGAATAGGACAGCCATGGACAAAGTAAGGGGGTTACGTCAATTCCAGTGGATCAGAATGGACCTTATGTTAATGTCACTACAATGGGTGTTTCAGAGCCATTTCTTTTAGATACTGGTGCCATGAGAAGCTCTATCATTCATTCTAAACTCCCTGGCGCACCTTTGTCTGGCTTAACGAATGTATCTGTAGGATTTTCTGGCGCCCCTGTTCGCAATCCAGTTTCTTGCCCTTTGCCTGTTTCAATAGGCCCTTATGATTTAGAAGCTCCGCTTCTTCTGACGAATGGTTGTGGTGAAAATCTGTTGGGTTTAGATCTATTAAAAAGAATGCATGCTACGATATATTGTTCACCTTCTGGTGTATACCTCACTCTAGGACAGAAAATGACTAGTCCAATGTACTTATCAAAAGATCAATTCCCACCTGAATTGCTTTCTCTTCCCGAAACGCTTTGGGCTACGGGTCCGAATGACGTTGGTTGTCTTGAGATCCCACCTTATGTTGTTACTCTTAAGCCCAATGCTGAAATGCCACGTATTCCGCAATACAGAATCTCTACTGAAGGTGAGAAAGCACTTCTGGAAATTGTCCATGATTTGATTCAGAAGGGTGTGGTTGAGGAAACGAGAGGAAATACATGTAACAGTCCTGTTCTTCCGGTTCTTAAACGCACTGATCCTTCTCAGCCTCCTGTTTATCGTTTTGTAATTGATCTTCGGGAGGTAAACAAGATTGTCGTACCGCAGTTTCCTGTAGTCCCAGATATCACTGCTCTGTTGACGATGATACCTTCTACAGCGACTTGGTTTTCAGTTGTTGATTTAAAGAATGCTTTCTTTAGTATTCCCATCGCCGAAGAGAGTAGAGATATTTTTGGTTTTTCCCTCGGAGGCCGAAGCTTCCGGTTTAAACGCGCACCTCAAGGTTATTGTGAAGGTCCCTCTGTTTACAGTCAAGCTCTAAAATGTCATCTTGATGCCTTTTCCTTACCGTCCGGTGCCGCTCTCATTCAGTACATGGATGACTTATTAGTTGCCGCTGATTCAGAGGAGATTTGCAAAAACGTGACCGTTGCACTGTTGCGTCATTTGTTTGATCTGAATCACAAGGTTTCTCCTTCTAAATTACAATATGTCTGTTGCGAGGTGACTTATTTGGGTCATCTCTTGTCAAAGGAGGGACGACGATTGACCCCCGAACGAATTCAGGCAATTGCACAAATGTCAGTGCCATCCACACAAAGAGAGGTACGTGCCTTTTTGGGCATTACTTCTTATTGTAGACAGTGGATTCCGAGTTTCTCTTTATTGGCTAAACCGCTGTTGGCGCTAACTTTAAAAGATACGCCTCAGCCTCTTCCGTGGACTGACGAGTGTCAGAAGAGTTTTACTGATTTGCGTATTGCTTTGTGTTCTGCTCCTGTACTGGGTACTCCTGATTACAGTAAGCCCTTTACGCTCTATGTCCACGAAAGAGAGGGTTGTGCATTGTCAGTCTTAACACAGCGTTTTGGAGATCAACAGCGACCATGCGCATATTTCTCAGCTACGTTAGATCCAGTAGCTAAAGCATTGCCTAGTTGTCTTAAGGCGACAGCGGCAGCAGCAATTTCTATTCGACAATCTGCTGGAGTAGTGCTAGATAATACTCTCATTGTTATGGTGCCACATGCAGTGGATATTTTACTAAATAGGACAAAAACGCAGCATCTTACGAGTGCTCGGTTGTCCGGATATGAGCTGACGCTTTTGGCTAGTCACATACACATCAAACGATGTAATACCCTGAATCCAGCTACTTTGTTGCCTCTTCCAGAAGAGAGAGATGTCTCTGAACAGCATGATTGTTTTCTCCGTACTGAAGAAGAGACCAAGGGTAGAATTGACCTAAAAGACACGCCATTAGTGAATCCAGATGGAACACTATGGGTAGATGGTTCTTGTTTCAAGCTCCCGAATGGAGATACAGTTTCAGCCTACGCTATTACTACTTTGCATACGATTGTGGAGACAGCACGCATTAGACATAATTCAGCTCAGGCAGCTGAATTGATAGCCTTAACTAGAGCGTGTGTGTTATCCAAAGGAAAAAGAGTAAACGTGTACACTGATAGCCAATACGCTTTTGGTGTAGCGTTTAACTTTGGGCGTTTATGGAAGGAAAGAGGATTCTTTACTTCCCATGGTACTAAGATACAACATAGTCAATTAGTGACTGAACTTCTTGAGTCACTTACAATGCCTACTCAGATAGCGATCGTGAAGTGTAGTGCACACAAAAAGATTGTGGACGATGTTGGTCGAGGAAATGCATTTGCAGATGAGGTAGCGAAAAAGACAGCCAGAGACAACACAAGTCGAATGTATGTTGCAGGTCCCGCAAACTGCGTAAGAGAAAAGGGAATGTGTGAAGATACAGTAGAGAGTGTGAAATCAATTCAAGGAGAGGCTACGGAGAATGAGTTGAAAAAGTGGAAGGAAAGTACAGGAATGTTAGATGAGATGGGATGTTGGGTTGAATTATCAGAACATCAACGTTGGCTGTTACCAGATGCTTATGTACTACCTGTAGTTACTATGGCACATGGTCCAGCTCACCTAAGTGCAAAAGGAATATGTAAACTTCTGGCTCCAGTGTGGCAAAATGAGGGGATCCCAAAGTGTGCAAATAATGTAGTAAAACATTGTATTGTTTGCTTGATGTACAATCCGGGAAAGGGAACCCCAACTCCAGCAGGTCATTTTGCTCCTCCAACATATCCATTTGAGGTGTTGCAGATCGATTATATTCACATGGAACGATGCAACAACCTCAAATATGTTCTGGTGGTAGTATGTGCTTTTTCTAGATGGGTAGAAGCCTACCCTCTGAAGGACAATACTGCTTTATCAACTGCCAAAATACTTTTGAAAGAATTCTTCCCTAGGTTTGGTTTGCCGCGCATTGTCTGGAGTGACAATGGGAGCGAATTTGTGGGTCAAGTCATGCAAAAAGTTTGTGCAGGTCTTGGCATAAAACAGAAGTTCCACGCGGCGAATCACCCACAGTCGGCTGGTTTAGTAGAATGCTACAATGGAACCTTGAAGCTTAAAATTGCTAAGGTGCAAGCTAGCACAGGACTTAATTGGCCTGATGCTTTACCATTGGCTCTTCTGTCCACCAGAACAGCAGTACACTCTTGTTTGGGGCTTAGCCCTTACAAAGTGATATTTGGTCGCCCAGCTAATGTATGGGGAGTACCTCGCCCTAAGAAATACTCAGACTTGCCATACCCGATGTTGATTGACTACTTGCATGACCTTACAACTAAATTGCGTGTTCTTCATCAACAGGTTCAGAGTGCTCTACCAGAGGCTTCCACAGACCCAGGTCATTCCATCCGACCAGGTGACTGGGTCTGCACGAAAAATTTCCAACGACAGAGAAATTTGGAGCCCAGATGGAGAGAGCCACGCCTGGTTCTTTTGACCACAAGAACAGCAGTTAAAGTCGAAGGAAAGAAAAACTGGGTGCATGCCGTGCACTGCAAGAAAGTGCCTTTGCCCTTGCCTTTCGATCAGTGGGTCCGTAGAGGCATCAGTGACTCTGAAAGTGAGAAAGTTCCGCAATTTGTACCATTCAGTGATGCGCGTCTAATTGGAACACTTTCTGAGAAAGAGGACGACGACATCCTTCAAGAAGCAATACCATCGCATCGTCGCTTGAACACGACAAATCCAGGAACATTGTTTCAAAACCAGACTGCCTCTGGACAGGAACGCTATAATTTGAGACCAAGACCAAAGAACTTGTAACTTTCTCTCCTATGTAGTACTCTATCCCGGTTGCAGGGTCACGGTAGGAGTCTTAGTTACGACCTGAGTAAGTGGCAATAGGCCTGCAGGACCTCACAGTGTCATAGGACGGTAGATAATCGTGACTACAGTGATTGAGGAAGATTGCCGTGAGCATCCACTTAGAAAGATGGAGGCTACATTAGATAAAAGAGAAAGTAAAAATGTAAAGAATAATTGTAAAGAAATATATAGTCGTTGTAGTATTGCTCTATGCGTCATTATATTGTCGTGTATTCTTTTGGCATCTGTAAACTGGATCATTATTACTCTGCAGCAAAAAGTTGTCTCTTCTCCTACCTCTACATCTTCTTCTACTATCTCTCTGCACCTATTTCACACTCTTCCCCAGCATGAACTCATCAGAAGAACTGAATACTTTAACAATTCCTTCGTCCAGTTGTTACATCAACATCAGTTAGTGATCAATACAACTGACTGTTGGGTGTGTGGACTCATACCACATACGGTAGAAAAAGGAATGCCATATTTAGTTCTTCCATTCTCCTATGAAGGTTCCGCTTGGGCTTATTTTGTCATTTTCAATAATGCATATCAAAGTAAAATTAAACAACCTGTCAGTTCACATAGTGTTGGTTCAGATTTCAGTCATAGTTTATTGATAAAAGGAATGGTAGCTATGGCTAAAATCATGGAAAAAAGTGAAGCTTCCATAGATGAAAGAAAAGCATATACTAATTGGAACATAACTAATTACATTTCCAGCCTCAATGATAAGATTGAGCAAGGAAAATCTCCTCCGATACGGGTCATACCCCAACAAGGAAATTTCTGTCTGCAAATAAATGGTAGAACTCCAAACACCGGACAAAGAGAAAGTTTATGTTCCCATACATATGTTTATTCAGCCCTGAATCCACTGCCGTTAGTACCATCTCAAGGTACATACTTCGTTTGCCACGATAGGGCTTATACATGGTTGCCAGCTGATTTCTCTGGTACTTGTTATATAGCCTTTCTTCTTCCCCCTACATACACCGCTCCTGCGAACCATCATAAAAATAGATATGGCAGAGGGATTGTGGATTCGAAAGACACAGCAGGACAAGAGGGAGGAGATTTCCTCAAAGGATTTCTTCCCTTCTGGGGTCCAATGGCCAACAGCAGAAATATAAGGCAATTGGTTCGTGTCGTAGAAACCACCATAGACATCACTGTAGGAGCTTTAAGTAACATTACAGCTGAACTACAGGCTGATCGTCTTATGACCTTGCAGAACCGTGTTGCCTTAGACTTTGTTCTTGCGGACCGTGGTGGAGTATGCAAATTGATCGGATCAAGTTGCTGTATTTTCATACCTAATGACGCTCCGACAGTATACCAAGCTATCTCTAAGTTACACATAATCTCCGAATCGATTCATCAGGACGAAGGAGATTGGTCCTTTTCAGAGTGGTTTTGGGGATTACTGTCCAAATGGGGTTGGAAGGTATTGACATTCTTTGGAGTAATGTTAGCTTTTATATTCTCTTGTTGTCTTTGTATGCACTGCGGTCCTGCCATCTGCAACCTATGTGCTACTGCATGTATTCCCAAACCCAAGTCACAAAGAGCAGAGAATATCAAAATGATGGTACAGCAACAGCTTGATGACCTCATGGCCATAAACATCGACTCAGATTAACATGAGTTTGTGTATCTTGCCTGAGTTCTGGCAAAAGGAGGGTCTGAGGAAATTCGATTTTTAATACGATCGTATCGACCCGCCATTTTGTGGCCCGCCGCCATTTTATGTTGCCTTCACTCAGGCAGCACAGCGAACGAAGTCCATTCTGCCTTTTCTGCTTATTCTGCAACATGGTGTTCAAAACAGCCTTCTGCCTCTATCTTTACAAGGCTGGTATTAAGGTCTGACCGAGTACACTAATCCCTGTCTGGTTTTCTAATCCTTGTTTCAACTATCTGTAGGCTCACACTATTCTCCGCCGATCTTATCTTATCGTCTGGCCTTCGCTGTCCTTTGCTAGTATTCTCTCATTTCACAACTGTCTTCCAAACGCACACAAACTTATCACACCACATGCAACTTCGTTGTGGATCGGTTAATGAATTAGTTCAAGGGAGGGGTGACAAACACAGCTGGAGGGGAGGCAACCTTAAGTCACTTGATACTTTGTTCTGTCTTGTTTTCCGACATTTCTATTGACTCTGTTCTATCTTTACATCATTCTTACTGGCTCCTTTCTATGTGTTCTGGGAGTGTATGTAGTTAATAAATGGTTTTTATACGGTATATAAGATTGTGCGCCACAAAGTAAAGTGGCAGTCTCCTGAGAACATACCTTGTGTACTTCTTTGACAACTGTACTAGCTGCAGCTAATAAAATCTGATCTTTTACGCCTGACAGAGTGTCCCGTGTCTCTGTTAGTTGAGGCAGGTGAATCCAAGGAGATTTCAGGCGTACCCTGCGCCGCCAGGCCCATAAGGTTCTGGTTCTTCACCATCTCTGAAGGGTTCTGCATGTAGGTATAGTTTCAGTCACTGCAAGGAGCTATCCATGTCCTGAAGGGTTGTGCATGCAGGTACAGTGTCAATCACTGGAAGGAGCTGTAAATGGTCAGAAAGGCTTCTGTGGGCAGGTATAGTGTGACTGGAAGGAGTTGCCCATAGTTTGTAGGGTTCTGTGTGCAGGTATAGTGTCAAACACTGGCAGGAGCTGTCCATCGTCTGAAGGGTTCTGAGTGCAGGTATACTGCCAATCACTGCACGGAGCTTTCCAAACTCTGAAGAGTTCTGCATCAATGTATAATGTCATTCACTGGAAGGAGCTGTCCATGCCTGAAGGGTTTGCATGCAGGTATAGTGTCAATCATTGGAACAAGTTGTCTATGGTCTGAAAGGTTCCCCATGTAGGTATAGTGTCAATCACTTGAAGGAGCCGTCTATGGTCTGATGGGTTCTGTGTGCAGGTATAGTGTCAATCACTGGCAGGAGCTGTCCATGGGCAGAAGGGTTCTGCGTGAAGGTATAGTTTCAATCACTGGAAGGAGCTGTCCATTGTCTTAAGTGTTCTACAGGCAGGTATAATGTCAATCACTTGAAGGAGCTGTTGATTGACTGAAGGGTTCTGCATGAAGGTATAGTGTCAATCACCTAAGGGAGCTGTCCATGGCAGAAGGGTTCTGCATGCATGCACAGTGTCAATCACTGGAATCAGCTGTCCATGGCCTGAAGGGTTCTGCATACAGGTATAGTGTCAATCACTGTCAGAAACTGTCCATACCCTGAAGGGCTCTATGTGCAGGTATAGTGCCACTCACTGGAAGGAGCTCTGAAGGGTTGTGCATGGAGTTATACTGTCAATCACTGGAAGGAGTTGTCCATGTCTGAAGGGTTCTACATGCAGGTATAGTGTCAATCACTGGAAGGATCTGCCCAAGGTCGGCAGTGCTCTGCTTGAAGAAACTGTACATAGTCAGAAAGGGTTCTGTGGGACAGGGGTTCTGCGTGCAGGTATAGTGTCAATCACTTGAAGGAGCTGCCCAAGGTCTGCAGTGCTCTGCTTGCCAATCACTGGAGGAGCAGTATGTGGTCAGAAAAGGGTTCTGTGGGCAGGTATAGAGTCAAACTATGGAATCAGCTGTCCATGGCCTGAATGGTTCTGTGTGCAGGTATACTGTCAATCACTGGAAGGGGTGGTTCAAGGACTGAATGGTTCTGTGTGCAGGTATAGTTTCAATCAATGAATGTAGCTGTCCATGGACTGAATGTTTCTGTCTGCAGGTATAGTGTCAATCAATGGAAGGAGTTGTCCATTGACTGAAGGGCTCTATGTGCAGGTATAGTTTCAGTCACTGGAAGGAGCTGTCCATGGGCTGAAGGGTTCTGTATACAGGTATAGTGCCAATCACTGGAAGGAGCTGTCCATGTTCTGATGGGTTCTGTGTGCAGGTATAAAGTCAGTCACTCGAAGGTGCTGTCCATGTCCTGAAGGGCTCTGTGTGCAGTTATAATGTTAATCAATAGAAGTAGCTGTCCATGTCTTTAAGGGTTCTGCATGCAGGGATAGTGTCAATCACTGGAAGGAGATGTTCACGGACGGGTTCTACATGCAAGTACAGTGTCAGTCACAGGAAGGAGCTATCCATGGGCTGAAGGGTTCTGCATGCAGGTATAGTGTCAATCACTAAAAGGAGCTGCCCATGGTCTGAATGGTTCTGTATGCAGATGTAATGTCAATCACTGGAAGGAGCTATCCATGTTCTGAAGGTTTGTCTTTGCAGGTGTAAAGTGGGTCACAGGAAGGAGCTGTTCATGTTCTGAAGGGTTCTTCATGCAGGTATAGTGTCAATCACTGGAAGGATCTGCCCAAGGTCGGCAGTGCTCTGCTTGAAGAAACTGTACATAGTCAGAAAGGGTTCTGTGGGACAGGGGTTCTGCGTGCAGGTATAGTGTCAATCATTGGCAGGAGCTGTCCAAGGCCTGAAAGGTTCTGCATGCAGGTATAGTATCAATCACTTGAAGGAGCTGCCCAAGATCTGCAGTGCTCTGCTTGGCAATCACTGGAGGAGCAGTATGTGGTCAGAAAAGGGTTCTGTGGGCAGGTATAGAGTCAAACTATGGAATCAGCTGTCCATGGCCTGAATGGTTCTGTGTGCAGGTATACTGTCAATCACTGGAAGGGGCGGTTCAAGGACTGAATGGTTCTGTGTGCAGGTATAGTTTCAATCAATGAATGTAGCTGTCCATGGACTGAATGTTTCTGTCTGCAGGTATAGTGTCAATCAATGGAAGGAGTTGTCCATTGACTGAAGGGCTCTATGTGCAGGTATAGTTTCAGTCACTGGAAGGAGCTATCCATGGGCTGAAGGGTTCTGCATGCAGGTATAGTGCCAATCACTGGAAGGAGATGTTCACGGACGGGTTCTACATGCAAGTACAGTGTCAGTCACAGGAAGGAGCTATCCATGGGCTGAAGGGTTCTGCATGCAGGTATAGTGTCAATCACTAAAAGGAGCTGCCCATGGTCTGAATGGTTCTGTATGCAGATATAATGTCAATCACTGGAAGGAGCTATCCATGTTCTGAAGGTTTGTCTTTGCAGGTGTAAAGTGGGTCACAGGAAGGAGCTGTTCATGTTCTGAAGGGTTCTTCATGCAGATATAGTGTGAATCACTGGAAGGAGCTCTCCATGGACTGAATGGTTCTAGGTGCAGGCATTGTGTCAATCACTGGAAGGAGATAATCATGGACTGAAGGGTTATACACAGGTACAGTGTCAATCAGTGGAAGGAGCTGTCCATGGGCTGAAGGGCTCTGTGTCCAGTTATAGTGTAATCACTGCAAGGAGCTCTCCATGGCTTGAAGGGTTCTGTGTGCAGGTGTAGTGTCAATCACTGGAAGGAGCTGTCCATGCCTTGGAGGGTTCTGCGTGCATTTATAGTGTAAATCACTGGAAAGAGCTGTCCATATACTGAAGGATTCTGCGCACAGGTATAGTGTCAATCACAAGAAGGAGCTCTCCAGGCACTGAAGGGTTCTATGTGCAGTTAGAGTGTCAATCACTGGAAAGAGCTGATCATGGCCTGAAAGGCTGTGCATGCAAGTATAGTGGCAATCACTGGAAGGAGCAGTCCATGGTCTGAAGAGTTCTGCATGGAGGTATAGTGTCAATCACTGGAAGGAGATGTATATGTCCTGAAGGGCTATGTGTGCAGGTATAATGTCAATCACTAGAAGGAGCTGTCTATGTCCTGAAGAGTTCAGTGTGCAGGTATAGTTTCAGTCATTGGAAGGAGCTGTCCATAGGCTGAAGGGTTCTGCATGCACTGATAGTGTCAGTCACTGGAAGGAGCTGTCCATGGACTGAATGGTTCTCTGTGCAGGTATACCGGCAATTACTGGAAAGAGCTGCCCACAGTTTGAATTGTTTTGTGTGCAGGTATAGTGTCAATCACTGGAAGGAGCTGTCCATGTTCTGAAAGGTTCCTTTTGCAGGTATAAAGTCAGTCACTGTAAAGGTACTGTCCATGTCCTGAATGGTTCTGCATGCAGTGATACTGTTAATCACTAGAATGAGCTGCCCATGGAGTGAAGGGATCTGCATGCAAGTATAGTGTCAAACACTGGAAGGAGATATTCATGGGCTTAAGTGTTCTGCATGCAGTTATAGTGTCAATCAGTGAAAGGAGGTGTCCATGGGCTGAACGTTATGCATGCAGGTATAGTGGCAATCACTAAAAGGAGTTGCCCATCGTCTGAATGGCTTTGTGTGTAGACATAGGCCCTCATTACAACTTCGGCGGTCTTGCAAAAAGACCGCAGAAACTGCTGGCGCCACAATACCGCCAGTGCTGGCGGTATGCGTGGCACCCTAGTTTGAGATTTCCGCTGGGCCAGCGGATGGAAACAGCCTTCCCAGTGGAAAAGTCACATGAACATTGAAGCCGGCTCATAATAGAGCCGGCAGCAATGTTGATGTGCAGCGGGTGCAGCAGCACCCATTGCACATTTCACTGCCCGAAATTCGGGCAGTGAAATGCGTGATGGGGCTGTGCCTGGGGGCCCCTGCACTGCTCATGCCAAGTGCATGGGCAGTGCAGGGGCCCCCAGGGGCACCACGAGTCCCCCTCACTGCAAACACCGCCATGGACAGGCTGGCAGTTGGGGACTCATAATCATGGGGATTATGACCGCCTGGCGGAGGCCTGGCAGAGGCCTGGCGGTATAGTGGAGGGGCCGGCGGTATGGCCGTGGCTAATGCGCCACGGTCATAATACACTGGTGGAACACCGCCAGCCTGTTGGCGGTGTTTCCACCAGTGTTCCGCCGGCCGACAGGGTCGTAATGACCCCCATAATGTCAATCACTGGAAGGAGGAATCCATGTTCTGATTTTTTCTGTGTGCAAGTATAGTGGCAATCACTGGAAGGAGCTGCCCATCGTCTGAATGGTTCTGTGTGCAGATATAGTAGCAATCAATGGAAGTAGCTGTCCATGTTCTGAATGCTTCTCTGTGCAGGTATAAAGTGAGTCACTGGAAGGTACTGTCCCTGTCCTGGAGGGTTCTTCATGCAGGCATAGTGTCAATCACTGGAAGGAGCTGTCCGTGGCCTGAAGGGTTCTACATGGAGATATAGGCGGTCATTACAACCCTGGCGTTCCAAGACCGCCAGGGCTGTTGTGACGGAAGCACTGCCAACAGGCTGGCAGGGCTTCCAAGGTCATTACGTCGCACCGCCGGGGCCGGCGGTTTCCCGACACATTTGCCCCGGCGGTGATAATCCACCTGGGCAGCACTGCTTGCAGCGCTGCCCATGGGATTACGAGTCCCCGACCGCCAGCCTTTTCCTGCCGGTTTGAACTGCCAGGAAAAGGCTGGCGGCATGGGGAGTTGTGGGGCCCCTGCACTGCCCATGCCGCTGGCATGGGCAGTGCAGGGGCCCCCTGACAGGGCCCCTTGCAGCTTTTCACTGTCTGCTATGCAGACAGTGAAAAGCGCGATGGGTGCAACTGCACCCGTCGCACGGCCGCAACACCGCCGGCTCCATTTGGAGCCGGCTCCTGTGTTGCAGCCGAGATCCCCGCTGGGCCGGCGGGTGGAAACCAGGTTTCCACCCGCCGGCCCAGCAGGGATCTCAAAATGACCGCAGCGGGGGTGCGGCCGCATTGGCGGCCACCCGGCGGTCAGATCTTGGCGGGCGGCTTCAGCTGCCCGTCAAGGTCAAAATGAGGGCCAAAGTATCAATCGCTGGCATGAGCTGTACATGGGCCGAAGGGTTCTGCCTGCAGGTGTAGTGTCAATCAGTGGAAGGAGCTGTCCATGGGGTGAAGGGTTCTGTGTGCAGGTATAGTGGCAATCACTGGAAGGCGCTGCCTATGGTCTGAATGTTTCTGTGTGCAAATATAATCTCAATCACTGGAAGGAGCTATCCATGGTCTGGACTTTTCTGTAAGCAGGTATAGTGTCAATCACTGAAAGGAGCTGTCCATGTTCTGAAGGGTTCTGCATGCCAGTAGAGTGTCAATCACTGGAAAGAGCTGTCCATGTACTGAAAGATTCTGCGTGCAGGTATAGTGTCAATCACAGGAAAGACCTGATCATGGCCTGAAGGGCTATGCGTGTAGGTATAGTGGCAATCGCCTGAAGGAACTGTCCATGGGCTGAAGGGTTCTGCGTGCAGTTTTAGTGCCAATCACTGGAAGGAGCAGTCCATGATCTGTAGAGTTCTGCATGCAAAAATAGTGTCAATCACTAGAAGGAGCTATGTACTGAAGGGTTCTGTGTACAGGTATAGTGTCAATCACTGGAAGATTCCATCCTTATCTGAGGGGTTCTGCTTGCAGGTATAGAGTAAATCACTGGAAGGAGCTGTCCATCTCAGGAAGGGATCTGTGTGCCAGTATAGTATTAATCACTGGAAGCAGCTGTCCATGGACTGAAGAGTTCTGCATGCAGGTATAGTTTCAATCAATTTAAGTAGCTGTCCATGGACTGAATGTTTCTGTCTGCAGGTACAGTGTCAATCAATAGAAGGAGCTGTCCATGGGCTGAATGGTTCTCCGTGCAGGTATAGTGTTAATCACAGGAAGGAGCTGTTCATTGGCTGAAGGGTTCTGTTTGCACGTATATTGTCAGTAAGGGGAAGGAGCTGTCCATTGGATGAAGGGTTCTGCATGCACTTATAATCTCAATCACTGAAAGGAGCTGTCCATGTCTGAATGGTTCTGTGTGCAGCTATAATGTCAGTCACTGGAAGGAGCTGTCCATGGACTGAATGGTTCTGTGTGCAGATATAGTGGCAATCAAGGGAAGGAGCTGTCCATGTTCTGAAGGTTTCTGTGTGCAGGTATAGTGTTAATCATTAGAAGTAGCTGTCCAGGGACTGAAGGGATCTGTATGCAGGCATATTGTCAATCACTGGAGGGAGCTGTCCTTGGGCTGAATGGTTCTGCATGCAGGGCATAGTGTCAATCACTGGAAGGAGATGTTCATGAACTGAAGGGTTCTACATGCAGGTATAGTGTCAATCACTAGAAGGAGCTATCCATGGGGTGAAGAGTTCTGCGTGCAGGTATAGTGTCAATCACTGGAAGGAGCTATCCATGGCCTGAAGGGTTCTACATGCAGGTATAGAGTCAATTACTGTAAGGAGCTGTCCATGGCCTGAACGTTGCGTGTGTAGGTATAGTGGCAATCACTAAAAGGAGCTGTCCATGGTCTGAATGGTTCTGTGTGCAGACATAGGGGATCATTTTGACCCTGGCGGTACGAGACCGCCAGGGCTAAAATGGCGGAAGCACCGCCAACAGGCTGGCGTTGCTTCCTGGCCTATTAGTACCGCGGCGGAAGCGCCGCGGTCGCACCGCCGGGGCCGGCGGTATTCCGCCAGATTTGCCCCGGCGGTGATAATCTACCTGGGCAGCGCTGCGAGCAGCGCTGCCTAGGGGATTACGAGTCCCCGACCGCCAGCCTTTTTCTGGCGGCATGGGCAGTGCAGGGGCCCCCTGACAGGGCCCCATGTAGCTTTTCACTGTCTGCTATGCACCCGTGGCACGGCCGCAACACCGCCGGCTCCATTCGGAGCCGGCTCCCATGTTGAGGCCCTCATTCCCGCTGGGCCGGCGGGCAGAAACTTGGTTTCCGCCCGCCGGCCCTGCGGGGATGTCCAAATGGGCACCGCGGGAGTGCGGCCGTGTAGGAAAGTACCATCTTGCCTGGCATGTTACCCCCATATTTCACTGTATATATGTTGTTTTAGTGTATGTGTCACTGGGACCCTGCCAGTCAGGGCCCCAGTGCTCATAAGTGTGCCCTGTATGTGTTCCCTGTGTGATGACTAACTGTCTCACTGAGGCTCTGCTAACCAGAACCTCAGTGGTTATACTCTCTCTGCTTTCTAAATTGTCACTAACAGGCTAGTGACCAATTTCACCAATTCACATTGGCATACTGGAACACCCTTATAATTCCCTAGTATATGGTACTGAGGTACCCAGGGTATTGGGGTTCCAGGAGATCCCTATGGGCTGCAGCATTTCTTTTGCCACCCATAGGGAGCTCTGACAATTCTTACACAGGCCTGCCAGTGCAGCCTGAGTGAAATAACGTCCACGTTATTTCACAGCCATTTACCACTGCACTTAAGTAACTTATAAGTCACCTATATGTCTAACCCTCACCTGGGGAAGGTTGGGTGCAAAGTTACTTAGTGTGTGGGCACCCTGGCACTAGCCAAGGTGCCCCCACATCGTTCAGTGCAAATTCCCCGGACTTTGTGAGTGCGGGGACACCATTACACGCGTGCACTGTACATAGGTCTCTACCTATGTACAGCGTCACAATGGTAACTCCGAACATGGCCATGTAACATGTCTAGGATCGTGGAATTGTCACCCCAATGCCATTCTGGCATTGGGGAGACAATTCCATGATCCCCGAGTCTCTAGCACAGACCCAGGTACTGCCAAACTACCTTTCCCGGGGTTTCACTGCAGCTGCTGCTGCTGCCAACCCCTCAGACAGGTTTCTGCCCTCCTGGGGTCCAGCCAGGCCTGGCTCAGGAAGGCAGAACAAAGGACTTCCTCAGAGAGAGTTACACCCTCTCCCTTTGGAAAAAGGTGTCAGGGCTGGGGAGGAGTAGCCTCCCCAAGCCTCTGGAAATGCTTTGATGGGCACACATGGTGCCCATCTCTGCATAAGCCAGTCTACACCAGTTCAGGGATCCCCCAGCCCTGCTCTGGCGCGAAACTGGACAAAGGAAAGGGGAGTGACCACTCCCCTGACCTGCACCTCCCAGGGGAGGTGCCCAGAGCTCCTCCAGTGTGCTCCAGACCTCTGCCATCTTGGAAACAGAGGGGCTGCTGGCACACTGGACTGCTCTGAGTGGCCAGTGCCAGCAGGTGACGTCAGAGACTCCTCCTGATAGGCTCTTACCTGTATTACTAGCCTATCCTCCTTCCTAGGTAGCCAAACCTCCTTTTCTGGCTATTTAGGGTCTCTGCTTTGGGGAATTCTTTAGATAACGAATGCAAGTGCTCATCAGAGTTCCTCTGCATCTCTCTCTTCACCTTCTGCCAAAGGATTGACCGCTGACTGCTCAGGACGCCTGCAAAACCGCAACAAAGTAGCAAAGACGACTACTGCAACCTTGTATCGCTGATCCTACCGCCTTCTTGACTGTTTCCTGGTGGTGCATGCTCTGGGGGTAGCCTGCCTCCTCTCTGCACCAGGAGCTCTGAAGAAATCTCCCGTGGGTCGACGGAATCTTCCCCCTGCAACCGCAGGCAACAAAAGACTGCATCACCGGTCCTCTGGGTCCCCTCTCAGCATGACGAGCGTGGTCCCTGGAACTCAGCAACTCTGTTCAAGTGACTCTTCAGTCCAAGTTTGGTGTAGGTAAGTCCTTGCCTCCCCATGCTAGACTGCATTGCTGGGTACCACGTGATTTGCAGCTGCTCCAGCTCCTGTGCACTCTTCCAGGATTTCCTTCGTGCACAGCCAAGCCTGGGTCCCCGACACTCTAACCTGCAGTGCACAACCTCCTGAGTTGTCCTCTGGCGTCGTGGGACTCCCTTTTGTGTCTTCGGGTGAGCTCCGGTTCACTCCTCTTCCAAGTGCCTGTTCTGGTACTTCTGCGGGTGCTGCCTGCTTCTGTGAGGGCTCCCTGACTTGCTGGGCGCCCTCTCTGTCTCTTCATCCAAGTGGCGACATCCTGGTTCCTCCTGGGCCACAGCAGCATCCAAAAACCTTAACTGTGACCCTTGCAGCTAGCAAGGCTTGTTTGCGGTCTTTCTGCGTGGGAACACCTTTGCAAGCTTCTACACGACGTGAGACATCCATCCTCCAAAGGGGAAGTTTCTAGCCCTCTTCGTTCTTGCAGAATCCACAGCTTCTACCATCCGGTGGCAGCTCCTTTGCACCCTCAGCTGGCATTTCCTGGGTATCTGCCCACTCTCGACTTTGTCGCGACTCTTGGACTTGGTCCCCTTGTTCCACAGGTACTCTCGTCTGGAAATCCACTTTGGTTGCATTGCTGGTGTTGGTCTTCCTTGCAGAATTCCCCTATCACGACTTCTGTGCTCTCTGGGGAATATAGGTACACTTTAAACCTACTTTTCAGGGTCTTGGGGTGGGCTATTTTTCTAACCCTCACTGTTTTCTTACAGCCCCAGCGACCCTCTACAAGCTCACATAGGTTTGGGGTCCATTCGTGGTTCGCATTCCACTTTTGGAGTATATGGTTTGTGTTGCCCCTATACCTATGTGCTCCTATTGCAATCTACTGTAACTTTACATTGCTTGCATTACTTCCTTTCGCTATTACTGCATATTTTTAGTATTGTGTACATATACCTTGTGTATATTTGGCATCCTCATACTGAGGGTACTCACTGAGATACTTTTGGCATATTGTCATAAAAATAAAGTACCTTTATTTTTAGTATATCTGTGTAATGTATTTTCTTATGATATGGTGCATATGACACCAGTGGTATAGTAGGAGCTTTGTATGTCTCCTAGTTCAGCCTAAGCTGCTCTGCTATAGCTACCTTCTATCAGCCTAAGCTGCTAGAAACACCTCTTCTAAACTAATAAGGGATAACTGGACCTGGCACAGAGTGTAAGTACCCCTTGGTACCCACTACAAGCCAGGCCAGCCCCCTACAGGCCGCAGTTGTAATGACCCCCATAATGTCAATTACTGGAAGGATCTATCCATGGTCTGAATTTTTCTGTGTGCAGATATAACCTTAATCACTGGAAGGAGCTGTCTATGTCCTAAAGGGTTCTGTGTGCAGGTGTAGTGTCAATCACTGGAAGGTGCCGTCCACATCTGAAGGGTTCTGTATGCAGGTACAGTGTCAATCACTGGAAGGAGCTGTTCTTGCCCCTAAGGGTTCTGTGGGCTGGTATAGTGTCAATCAGTCGAATCAGCTGTCAATGGACTGAAGTGCTCTTTTCAGGTGTAGTGTCAATCACTGGAAGGAGCTGTCCATGTCCTGTAAGGTTCTTCATGTAGGTATAGTGTCAGTCACTGGAAGGATCTGTTCGTGATCTGAATGGTTCTCTGTGTAGGTATAGCATCAATCACTAGAAGGAGCTGTCCATGTTCTGCAGCGCTAAACCTGCAGGTAAAGTTTCAATCACTGGAAGGAGCTGTCCATGGTCCTAAGTGTTCTAAGTGCAGGTATAGTGTCAACCACTGGAAGGTTCTGCCCATTTACTGAAGGGTTCTTCATGCAGCAGGATAGTCAGTCTGTGTGCCAACAGGCTGGCGGTGCTCCCTCGAGCATTCTGACCGCGGCGGTTCAGCCGCGGTCAGAAACGGAAAGTCGGCGGTCTCCCGCCGACTTTCCGCTGCTCGGGAGAATCCTCCATGGCTGCGGAGCGCGCTCCGCAGCCATGGGGATTCTGACACCCCCTACCACCATCCTGTTCCTGGCGGGTCTCCTGCCAGGAACAGGATGGCGGTAGGGGGTGCCGCGGGGCCCCTGGGGGCCCCTGCAGTGCCCATGCCAACGGCATGGGCACTGCAGGGGCCCCCGTAAGAGGGCCCCACAAAGTATTTCAGTGTCTGCAAAGCAGACACTGAAATACGCGACAGGTGCAACAGCACCCGTCGCACCTTCCCACTACGCCGGCTCCATTCGGAGCTGGCGTCCTCGTGGGAAGGTAGATTTGCCCTGGGCTGGCGGCCGCCAGACCAGGGCAAATCTCAAAATACCCTCCGCGGTCTTGCGACCGCAGAGCGGTATTTTGTCGGGGGTAGACTGGCGGGCGGCCTCCGCCGCCCGCCAGTCTCGGAATCACCCCCACAATGCCTAACGCCATTAGCTGCACACCTGCAACCCACAGGACCCTGCCCGGTAGTAGATGCACACTAGCATAATTGGGGTTGGAGGGCATCTGAGCTTGCCCATCATGGAACCTACCCTGCCATGTTTGCCCTGGCCTAGGGGAACCCACAAACCCACATCCCCCACCCAGATAACACATTAACGCGCGCAAATTCATGATTCAGAATCTGTACTCACCCCCTTGTGGCTGCTGTGATGCCTTCAAGCACCCATCCAACTCCGGATAGACCACCGCCCGGATGCGGAACACCGGGGGGGTCAGGGTACGACGGGCACCCCTTCCTCGTTGGGAGGCCAGCCCCAGCTGGGCCTCCGCCGTCTTCCTTGCCCAGCGGCGCAGGTCCTCCCACTGTTTGCGACAGTGGGTGCTCCGCATATCAAACACCCATAGGGTCCGCACCTCCTTGGTGATGGCACGCCAAATACCCTTTTTCTGATGGGTGCTGACCTGCAGAAAAAGATACATAAGAAAAGGTATTATTCATACCGTCCGGACTGTTATACTCATGGCCCACCATATCCCTCCCATCCCCTTACGCACAGACATTGCCCACCGAATATGCAGCACTCTGCCCTGGATCCCTCAGCCCCCTCTACACGAGGCTTACACACACAGCACTCCATACATTCATGCCCTACGCATCGTGCTCACAGTGTACTCACCTGTTGGTCCTGAGGACCATAAAGTAAACAGTACTGGGGTAAGACCCCATCCACCAGTCTCTCCAACTCCTCTGAAGTGAAGGCAGGGGCCCTTTCCCCAGACACTCGAGCCATGGTCACTTCCAGACACAGGTCACAGCAGCACTTGCAGTGTAGGTCCTCTCCTGTTGACGGTCAGGTAGCAAGTGAGTGAACAGAAAATGGCGGTCACGTCCGCGGCGGTGCATACCATCACCGCCGGCATACATCACCATTGGCTCCTGGAATCCGTAGGCCCCAATGATAACCAATGATGTGTTGCATGGCGGTCGTCGACCACCTTCCACAACGGCGCACAACGTCAGCCGAATTACCCCATTTCCACTTGTCCCTCCTCACAGGTCAGGCGGCCGCCATTTCAGGGGGGCACAGGCCATGGCACCTAACTGCGTCACAGCAGACATGGGCACATCAATGGACCTACACGCTCACATTGAGTTTCTGTAAAAAAAAGCAAGGCATATTAGTCTGAGTATATGTTTCAATATGACCATCTGCTCACTTTTTTTCACCTAGAGTTAAAGCGCTGAGGATGAATAGGAGATGGAGATATCCCCCCGTGTACAGACCCCTGGTGGACCTGGCGACAATGGAGGACAGGCACATTATCCTAACCTACGGACTTGATAGGGCCACCATCCAAGAGCTGTGTACCCAATTGGAGCCAGACCTGATTTCAGCTATCTGCCACCCCACAGGTATCCCCACTCCTGTGCAGGTCCTGTCAGTGCTCTATTTCTTGGTAAGTGGTTCCTTCCAAGCGACAGTGGCCATGACATCAGGGATGTCACAGCCTATGTTCTCAAACGTGCTGACCAGAGTGTTGTCTGCCCTGATGAAACACATGCACAGCTACATTGTATTCCCCCAGGTGGAGGATTTGGCCACAGTGAAGGCTGACTTCTATGCAATGGGATATATCCCTAACATCATTCATGCTATTGATGGTACACATATTGCCTTTGTCCCCCCCCCCCGGAGAAATGAACAGGTGTTCAGAATAGAAAGAGCTTTCACTCTATGACTGCAGATGGTGTGCCTGGTAGGCCAATATATCTCCCATGTCAATGCAAAGTATCCTAGGTCTGTGCATGATGCCTTTATCTTGAGGAATAGCAGCATCCCATATGTGATGGCTCAACTCCAGAGGCACAGGGTGTGGCTAATAGGTGAGCCCATGGTCCCCACCCAGTGTCTGTTGGTATATGGGTATGGGGTTGGCCCTTAGGGTGAGTGTCTGGCTAACAGGTATCCCTCGATATTTACAGGTGGCTCTGGTTACCCCAACCTCTCATGGGTACTGACCCCAGTGAGGAATGCCAGGACAAGGGCAGAGGAACGTTACAATGAGGCACATGGGCGAACAAGGAGGATCATTGAGTGCACCTTTGGCCTCCTGAAGGCCAGATTCCGGTGCCTCCATCTGACAGGTGGATCCCTCTGCTACTCACCCAAGAAGGTGTGCCAGATCATTGTTGCATGTTGCACAACCTGGCCTTGAGGCGCCAGGTGCCTTTTCTGCAGTAGGGCGTGGCTGGAGATGGTCGTGTGGCAGCTGTGGAGCCTGTGGACAGTGACGAAGAGGAGGCAGAGGATGTGGACAACAGAACTACTATAATCCAACAGTGTTTCCAGTGACACACAGGTAAGACACTGTAACTTCACCTTCCATTGCATTTTTGTGTTGGACATTTTACATGGCAGCCTGATTTTCCCAAATCTATGGCCACTTACTGTACCCTTTGGCATCTCTATTTTCAGATATCTGTGGCCCACTCTGGGTCCTGGTGTGTTTACTGCTGCCCACTACAGGTCATACCTATGTATATATAACTGTACATTTGAATTGCAATGTTTACAGCTTGTTAAACTAATACATTTTTCAATCGATTGACAGACTCCATACTTGTAATAGTTCAAAGGGTGTTTATTTCTGTGATAATAAGTGTAGGGGGTATTGCAATGGGCTGGGTTGATGGTGGAAGAATGTCCAGGATAGAGTCCAGTCTATTGGTATCACAGGTGCATTGTCCAAGGTGAAGGTGGACAGGGTGACATAGTGGGACACAAGGGTGACATTCAGGGGAGTCTGATTTCCTTTTGGGGTTGTCTTGGCAATGTTCTCTGGTTTGCGCCTGGATCGCAGGGACCTTCTGCGTGGTGGTTCTCCTTCTGCAGGGGGAGGGATGCTGGTGACCTGTTGTTCCTGTGGCGGGGCCTCCTGTCCACTAGCGTTGGCTGAGGTGGAGGGCTGTTCATTGTTGTGGCTAGTGTCAGGGGCCCGTTGGTGTGCCACTGCCTCCCTCATGGTGTTGGCCATGTCTGCCAGCACCCCTGCAATGGTGACTAGGGTGGTGTGGATGTCCTTCAGGTCCTCCCTAATCCCCAAGAACTGTCCCTCCTGCAGCCGCTGGGTCTCCTGCAACTTGTCCAGTATCTGGCCCGTAGTCTCCTGGGAATGGTGGTATGCTCTTAGGATGTTGGTGAGTGCCTCGTGGAGAGTTGGTTCACTTGGCCTGTCCTCCCCTGTCACACAGCAGTCCTCCCAGCTTCCCTGTTGTCCTGTATCTCTGTCCCCTGAACAGTGTACCCACTGCCACTGACTCCAGGTCTGTTATCGTCCTGTGTTTGTGGGGTTGCCTGGGGTCCCTGTAGTGGTGGACACACTGCTGATTGAGGTGTCCTGGGGACAGAGGTATGGGCCCACTGGGTGGGTGCTGTGGTGGTGTTTCCTGAGGGGGGAGGCTCTGTGGTGGTTTGGGTCTGTGGCTGGGTCACCGACTGTCCAGAGGTCCCTGATGGGCCAGGTTGGTCATCCAGATCCAGGCATGCAGAGCTGCTGTCATCACTGTGGGCCTCTTTGGGGCGGGACTGGATGTTGCTGGCACCTCCTCTCCAGTGACATTGTGTGGGGGTCCTGTGGGGATGTAAATGCAGTGTTATTGTTTCTGCGTGTGACATCTTGTGCATGGGTATGTTTCCCTCTATGGTTGTTATTACCAAGGCAGCTTTGGCTTGTGTGGGTTGTGATTTGGTTGGCTAAGTGATTGTCACTAGTGTGCATGCTGTGGTGATGGGTGTCCATGCAGGTCTGTGATGGGGGTCCATGCATTGGTGTTGCATGCAGGGATTGTTATTGGGATAGGTGGGTTGTGATGGTGGGGTATATGTGAGGTGGTGGAGGGATGGGGGTGAGGGTGGGGGGGGGAGTATTTAAGATTTGACTTACCAGAGTCCATTCCTCCTGCTACTCCGGCGAGGCCCTCAGGATGCATGATCGTCAAGACTTGCTCCTCCCATGTTGTTAGTTGTAGGGGAGTAGGTGGGGGTCCACCACCAGTCCTCTGTACAGCTATCTGGTGTCTTGCTGCTGTGGAACGCACCTTCCCCCATAGGTCATTCCACCTCTTCCTGATCTCATCCCTTGTTCTGGGGTGCTGTCCCACGGCATTGACCCTGTCCACGACTCTCCGCCCTAGATCACTCTTCCTAGCTATGGATGTCTGCTGCACCTGTGATCCGAATAGCTGTGGCTCTACCCGGATGATTTCCTCCACCATGACCCCTAGCTCCCCCCTCTGAGAAACTGGGGTTTCTTTGTGGTGACATGGGTGTTGTGTGAGTGGTGTGTGCTGGGGTGTGTGGGGTGATGTGTTGGGGTGTGTGCTGTGAGGTGCCTGGATGGTGTATGGGTGATGGTGTTCTGTGGCTCTGATTCAGTGGGTGCTCCTGGCATGTCTCTCTCTCTGTTGTAAATTGTTTGTATTTGTAAAGGGCTGTTGGTAATGTGTGTGTGTGTTTTATAGTGGTGTGTGGTTGTGGTGTGTGTATGTGTGTCAAGTGTGTGTAGTTTGAATTGTCCAATGTGGTGTAGTTTTGTATGTGTGTATGTATTTTGAGCACGGCGGTATGTACCGCCAATGGTTTACTGCAGTTGAATGTCCGCCGCGGTGATTCGTGGGTCATAATGCTGGGGGCGTATTTCTGTTAGCGTAACGGTGTGGGTTTTGGTACTGCCATTTTATCACTGATATTTGGTGTGGTGGACTTGTGTGTGTGTCTGTATAGTGGCGGATTTCTATATGTGGGTCATAATACGCGTAGCGGTATACCGTCACAGTATGTTGGCGGCAGTCAGCATGGCGGTAAGTGGCACTTACCGCCAATGTCATAATGAGGGCCATAGTGTCAATCACTGGAAGGAGCTGCCATGGTCTAAAAGATTCTGCGTGCAGGCATAGTGCCAGTAACTGGAAGAGCTGTCAATGACCCAAAGTGCTCTTTGTGCAGGTATAGTGTCAATCACTTAAACGAGCTGTCCATGTACTGATGGGTTCTGTGGGCAGTTAAGTGTCAATCACTGGAAAGAGCTCTCCATACACTTAAGAATTCTACATCCAGGTATAGTGTCAATCACCTGAAGAATCTATCCATGGGTTGAATGTTTCTCCATGCAGGTATAGTGTCAATCACTGGAAGGAGCTGTCCATGGCCTGACGGTTCTGCATGCAGGTATAGTGCCAATCGCTGGAAGGAGCTGTCCATGGACTGAATTAATTTATAAAATTGCTACATGCAAGCTTTCACCTGTACTTTCCTAATCTATACGTTGTTGAGTGCTGTGGTCATACTTGTTCATGGTTCTGTGTGCAGGTATAGTGTCAATCACTTGAAGTAGCTGTCCATGGACTGAAGGGTTCTGCATGAAGGTACAGTGTCAATTACCTAGAGGAGCTGTCCATGGCCTGAAGGGTTCTGCATGCAGGTATAAGGCCAATCACTGGAAGGAGCTGTCCATGGGCTGAATGGTTCTCCATGCAGGTATAGTTTCAACCAATGGAAGGAGCTTTCCATCGGCTGAATGGTTCTGTCTGCAGGTATAGTGTCAATCACTGGAAGGAGCTGTCCATGGTGTGTAAGTTTCTCTTCACAGGCATAGTGTGAATCACTGCAGGTATGATAGCAATCGCTGAAAGGAGCAGTCCATGGGCTGAAGGGTTCTGCGTACAGGTAAAGTGTCAATACTTGGAAGGAGCTGTCTATGGGCTGAAGGGTTCTGCATGCAGTTACAGTGTCACTCACTGGAAGGGTCTGTCCATTGGCTGAATGATTCTTTCTGCAGGTATGCAGAAAAACACTGAAAGGAGCTGCCCAAGGTCTTAATGGTTCTGTGTGCAGGTATAATGTCAATCACTGGAAGGAGCTGTCCATCATCTGAATGATTCTGAGTGCAGCTATAGTGGCAATCACTGGAAGGAGCTGTCCATGGCCTGTAGGGTTCTGCATGCAGTTATACTGTCAATTACTGGAAGGAGCTGTCAATGGTCTAAATGGTTCATTGTACATGTGTAGTGTCAATCACTAGAAGGAGCTGCCTATTTCCTGAAGGGTTCTGTTTGCAGGTATAGTGTCAATCACTGGAAGGAGCAGTCCATGGTCTGAAGGGTTCTTTGTACATGTATCGTACCAATCACTGGCAGGAGCTGCCAGTGTTCAGAAGGGGTCTGTATGCAGGTATAGTGTCAATCACTGGAAGGAGCTATCCATGTCCTGCAGGGTTCTTCATGCAGGTTTTGGTGTCAATCACTGGAAGGAGCTGTCCAAGCCCTGAAGGGTTCTATGTGCAGGTATAGTGTCAATCACTAGAAGGAGCTGTCCATGCTCTGGGGGTTCTGTGCGCAGATATAATGTCAATCACTGGAAGGATCCGTCTATGTCCTAAAGGGCTCTGCATGCAGGTATAGTGTTGATCACTGGACAGAACTGTCCATGGTCTGAATGGTTCTGCTTGCAGGTATAGTGTCAATCACTGGAAGGAGCTGTCTATGGTCTGAATGATTTTGCATCCATGTATAGTGTCAATCACTGGAAGAAGCTGTCCATGGACTGAAGGGTTCTGCATGCAGGTATAGTGTCAATGACTGGAAGGAGATGTCCAAGGTCTGAAGGTATAGTTTCAATCACTGGAAGGAGCTGTCCATTGACTGAGAATGTCTTCATGAATGAAGAGAGTCAATCACTGGAAGGAGCTGTCCATGGGCTGAAGTGCTGAGCGTGCAGGTATAGTGTCAATCACTTGAAGGAGCTGCCCATGTCCTGAAGGTTTCTGTGTGCCAGTATAGTGTCAATCACTGGAAGCAGCTATCCATGGACTATTGGGTTCTGCGTACACGTATAGTTTCAATCATTGAAGGAGCTGTCATGGGCTGAACGGTTCTACGTGCAGGTATAGTATCAATCACTGGAAGGAGCTGTACATTGACTGAAGGTTTCTTCATGTAGGAGAAGAGTCAATCACTGGAAGGAGCTGTCCATGGACTCAAGGGTTCTGTGTGCAGGTATAGTGTCAATCATTTGATTGAGCTGTCAGTGGACTGAAGGGTTCTGCACAAAGGTATAGTGTCAATCACCTGAAGAAACTGTCCATGACAGTAGAGTTCTGCATGCAGGTATAGTGTCAATCACTGGAAGCAGCTGTCCATAGTCTGAATGGTTCTGCATGCAACTATAGTTTCAATCACTGGAAGGAGCTCTCAATTCAATTCAAAACAATCTTTACTCGGATTTTACTCCATAAAAGAAGGAGAAAAAGAACAGTCCCTTTAAAATAAAGAAATATACAATAAAAGTTTTTCCAAATACATACTGAGAAAAAGAATAAAAGTCTTTGTTGTGACAATGCGATTACTCATTCTCATATCGGAGTTTTTCTAAATAAGACAGCTTTTTCCTCTGCTCAATTGCATATAAGATGAATTTTATCACTGCTTCGCATTTCTCATTCGTATCCAGTTTAAATAAATAGTTAAAAGCTTCTCTGCAACAAAATAACTTATTAATAATAAATAGTGGTTTTAAAAATTGTTTCCTAATATCATGATCAAATTTACAAGATAAAATAAAGTGCATTGTAGATTGTGCAAATCGTCCCGCACAGGGGCACTTCGGTAGGCTTTTACTCCAAATTCTAATTTTTGGGAAGGCTACTAAAAATGTAACATTCTAAAACGTAATCGGGTCAAATAAAATCTATGCTGAGTGTGCACAACTGTCAGTAAGTAATTTGGTATAACCTCATTGTTTTCGATCATGTAAGGAGCTACCGTTGATTTCTTGCATTCTCTATTTCCTCTTTCGCTAGCCCTCCAAGCCATTAAAAGATTTTTCAGTTCTTTCTTACTGAATTGGAGAACTATGCCTGGGTTATCTAAGTTGGGTGTTAGATTTATACCTCTCAGTAGATCTTTTATGTGCATGAACCATGGAATTCTGTCCCGGTGTTCTAATGTAAGGCAGTCTTTAATAATCTTTCGGGTAAGATGCGTCCCTTCCTTTGGCCAAATACCATGCCAGGCCATCAACGCATTTATATGTATTGAATCCTCCACGTAGGGACTACCCAATTCCTTGTGTACCATGGATGTGGAAGTGGAGTTTGGGACTGCAAGTAGTCTGTTGAAGAATTTATTCTCTAGCACTTGTAATGAATGGATCTTGGGTATCAAGCCCCAAAGGGCAGAGCCGTATGTAATGCTGCTGATTGATTTACTTTTGTAAATCTGCAGCATTTCCCTTAGGGGTTTATTACCAATTTTATTGGAGAATCTAAAGATTGCCTCCGTAGTCCTAATATACTTCATTTTGGTAATTTCTAAGTGTTGTTTCCAGTGTCCCATATTAGAAAATTGTATGCCCAAATATGTAAATCCATTCACCTCTTCACATTCGTGGCTCTTAATAAAATAAGTTTTCTTCTTAGCCTTTCCCTTTCCACATGTCATGACCACTGTTTTACTCATATTCAGCATCATATCCCTTTCCTCCATAAATTCCGTAAAGCCCTCCATTAGTTGCTGTAGCCCGTTTGCAGTTTTTGACAATAAGACTGCATCGTCTGCGTATAAAAGAATTGGGATAGAGCAATTTCCTATTTTGGGGCAATCAATTTTTAGGTTTTTTAAGTGGGCATCTACACCATTTATATAAAGAGAGAATAAGAGCGGCGCCAAGACACAGCCTTGGCGAATTCCTCTCTCTATCCTGAAACCTGGTGTACATTCTCAATTTTTTCCATATCTCACCCGTGCTGTTAGTTTATTATATAGTTGTGCCAAGAAGCTTATTATATCAAGGGGCGCACCCATATCTGTTAAGACTTTCCACAACTTTGCATGATTCACAAGATCGAAGGCACTACTAAGATCTGCAAAACAGAGAAATACATGACCCTTCTTTGCTATTGTATACTTGCTTATAATTAAATTAAGGTTTATACATTGTTCCAGGGTGCCTACCTCAGGCCTAAACCCCAATTGAGCCTCTGTAAGTATATGGTTGTTTGTTGCCCAGGTTTCTAATCTTTCTACAAGTACTCTTCCCAGCAGTTTAACAGAAGTATCCAAAAGTGAGATTGGTCGATAACATTTGGGGTCGCCTCTGTGCCCCTTTTTGAAAATAGGGACAATTATACTTTCACTCCATGATGTTAGAATATATCCCTTTGTCACACACAAAAAGACTTGGGTCAAGATGGGGCTCCATAAATCAACGTGTGTCAAATAGGCATCTACTGGCACCCCGTCAGGGCCTGGCGCCTTCCCTTTCGGGCATCTTCCCATGGCGAATTTCACTTCCTCTAGACTGACTGCTTTCAAGAAGGGTGGATTGATCTCAATTATCCCATTGTTTGGTGGGAAAATAGTCAAATTCTCTGGGTTAAAAATTGATCCAAAGTGAGAAAGCCATTCCAATGAAGGGACATGTACTGTTATTTCGGGTGCATCACTATCTTTTAGGAAAGGTTGATTGATTGTTTTCAAAAATAGGGTATTATCTCTTAGTGTTGTTGCTTGTTCAAGATTTGCCCATGCCCTAGCTCTCTCAAATGTGCCTTCCTGGTTTCTAATGCGAGTTTGTAATTAGAACGTTTAATAATTACTTTTTCTCTGTTTCTCGGTCGGGCCTGCAGGGCTTGTTTTAATTCCTTGCTGGCTAATGAGCAATGGTTATCGAACCACCCCACTTTACCACTCTTTTTTCCCCCCGAAAATCTCAATAGACTTCCTGCAATGGCAATTCTAAGTTGATTAAAGGACCCTAGGATCATTTGTGAATTTTGATTATATTCTGTACATATGATGATTTCTTGGCGGTGTTGTGTCACCACTTTGTTCATCACATATGATTCATTTATCCCAGTCCATTTGATCGCAAATCCTTTTCCACTTCTTATTCCTATATCCATTGCTAGTCTTTCACCTATATAAAAGGGTTTTGCTAGTCTCATAGTCAGTATCAGGGGGTAGTGGTCGCTATATATGGTGGGCTCAGTCTTCAATGAAACAACCGTATCCAAATGGCTCTTTGATATTAATATGTGGTCGATTGTCGAGAAGTGCCCTCTTCCTCAAACGATGGGAGCTTCTCTCCTTTATGCCCATCTTGTTCCATCAACTCTAAATCATGTCTAGATAGTATTTCATTCAGTGCAGTACCATAATTATTGTGTGGGAAGTGCAATTGAGTTTGTCCACCCTCGTCGGTGAATCCACATGTCTCCCCTATGGTATTCTTGCATATCCCAATATTAAAATCTCCAGCCCATATTATTATGTAGCTTGAAGTTATATCATTTACAAAAGCCTGTAGATCATCTTGAAGAATCGATGCCAGTTCTCTATTAGTGCCGTCAAATTTGTTGTTATAATAGTTTATTAATACAAATCCTGAGATCCCATCTATCCGGAAGTATAGAAACTGATAGTAGGGGGAGTCGAGGAAGGATTTCACCAATAAGTAGGGTACCAATGTTGAAATAAGGATTGCTAGACCTCCCTTTGCCCTTCCCCTGGCTGAGGCCGAGGCTGGTGAGGAGAATGTGGCGTAACCTTCCATATAGAAGGAACCCGTGTGCCATGTCTCTTGTAGGCAGATTATATGTGATGTACTTATTATAGTCTGCCATTCCTTCTCAGCTATTTTTGTTTTTACTCCAGCTATGTTCCATGACATGAGTGTAATTAGGTCTCCTACTAGAGGTCCCCCATCTGGCTCAGTGTCACCATTACCATTTAAAGATTTGGATATGGGCACTGTAGTGAAGAGTCGTGTTTCGTTATGCATCGGAATTGTTTTCCTACTCGGGTTCTCCTGCAGTCAATCTAGATCTTCCATATTACTCAGGGGGGCGAAACGGTTGGGATACTCCTGTTTATTATGCCTATTCAAAGTACTAGATGTATTCTCTGTCACCCCTTTGTCTATTATGCCTGTGGTGGACCTCATTCAGTAAAAGTATCCTAGGGGGACAGCCATAATTTCCCTCCTCAAGTGTTTACTGTTCCGATGTCTTATATCCAGGTCCACTAGTAGTTGACCCACAAAACGGGGGTTACGAAAATTGACCACGATACAATCCCCCTCTTCCTCCTCCAAGTTTCCCACCCAGTCGACTCTCCTTGCATATAAGATCTCTCGGAATAATGTATCTGGATTACATATGTTTCTTGACATCCAGTGAATTACCTTATTACGTATATCCTGCCAGCTCTCGACAATATATGGGCCAAGTTTGGGAACATTTTTCAAGATAATTGTATATGGGGTTGCATCTGGTGGTAGTTGTAACACATTTTGCGTGGGTCTATTCCTAATCAAAGACTCGCGTCTCTTGTTTCTATCCATGGGCTCAGTTCGATAGGTCATAGGTGCTTCATACTGGGGGATTTCTTCCTGTGTGAGATGCCGACATTTCATGCTCCTTTTGTTGGGGTCTACAGCCCCTATCATTACTCTATCCCTAAGGTCAGCAGCCTCTTGATTCTCATTTAATATAAGGTCACTGCTAGGGGATAGAGTTTCTGGTTTGGTCATTAAGTTAACACTTGCTTCTATCTTAGTTATGCGTTCTTTTATCTCCTTAAAAAAATTCTGACAACAGAGCTCTCAATGATCTGAATGGTTCTGTGTGCAGGTATAGTGTCAGTCACTGGAAGGAGCTGTCCATGGCCTGAATTGTTCTTTTTTCAGGTAAGGAGGTGTCCATGGGTGAATGATTCTGTGTGCAGGCACAGTGTCAATCACTGGAAACGTCTGTCCATGGACTGAAGGGTTCTATGTGCAGGTATAGTGCCAGTCACTGGAAGGAGCTGTCCATGAGCTGAAGAGTTGTGCATGCATGTATGCTGTCAATCAGTCAAAAGAGCTGCCCATGGTCTGAATGGCTCTGTGTGCAGGTATAGTGTCAATCGTTGAAAGGAGCTGTCTATGGGCAGAAGGGTTTTGCTTGCAAGTATAGTGTCAATCACTGGAATAAGCCATGCATGGCCTGAAGAGTTCTGCATGCAGGTATAGTGTCAGTCACTGGAAGCAGCTGTCCATGGGCTGAATGGTCCTCACTGGAAGCAGCTGTTGATGGGCTGAATGGTCCTACATGCACGTATAGTTTTGATCACAGGAAGGAGCTGTCTATGGGCTGAATGCTTCTGCATGCAGATATTGGTGGTCATTACAACATTGGCGGTAAAAGCCGCATACCGCCGTGCAGAAGACTACCAACACACCACCGCCGGCGGAAAACCGCCATAGCCATTATGACCCACAGCACGGAATCTGCCAAAATTCAGACACCCACACAAGTCCGCCACACCAAAGGTCAGTGATAAACTGGCGAAAACAAAACCTCCACCGTCATGCCAACAGAAATACGCCCATACTATCACGACACACAAATCCATGCGGCGGTCTTTCAACCGCGGTATTCCATTGGCAGTGCACACCACGATGCTCAAATTACACACACATCTACAAAACACAGCCACATTGGACAATTCGAAATACACACACCTGATACACATACACACACCACTCCCACACACCCAATACAATATATAACACACACCCACATCACCCACAAACCCCTATGACCAAAAATCACGAACGAAAGCCAGAGAGAGACACCACCATCAACAATACTAGCATCCACAGGCACACAACACCATCACCCACATAACTTCCACGCACCTCACACTGCACACCACTACATATCAGCACACTTATCACCCCACACATCACCTACACCACCCCATGGCACGGCAAAGACACCCCAGGTTCTCGGAGGAGGAGCTTAGGGTCATGGTGGAGGAAATCATCCGGGTAGAGCCACAGCTATTCTGATCACAGGTGCAGCAAACCTCAATTGCAAGGAAGATGGAGCTATGGCGAAGAATAGTGGTCAACGCAGTGGACAGCACCCAAGAAATCGGGAGGACATCAGGAAGAGGTGGAACGACCTACGGGGGAAGGTGCGTTCTGTGGTCTCAAGACACCACCTGGCGGTTCAGCGGACTGGCGGCGGACCCCCACCTCCTCCCCCACAACTAACAACATGGGAGGAGCAGGTCTTGGCGATTCTGCATCCTGAGGGCCTCGCAGGAGTAGGTGGAGGAATGGACTCTGGTAAGTCAAATCTTAACTATTACATCCCCCACCCTACCTGCATGCCAGCACATACCCCCACCCTCACCCTCACCCCCATCACTCAACTCCTCACAAATGTCCCAACATCACAAACCACACATCCTAACCCCAAGCCCTGCATGCAACAACGAAGCATGGACACCCATCACTAAAGCATGCCCACTGCACATACCCATACACCCCCCTAAACCATCATCACACAAGGTCCCATACAGGAATGCAAGCACTGGGGTACATGGTCACCCACCCATTGCACACCATGCCACACACAGATGTAATAAACATCCTTTTATACCCCTGCAGGACCCCTACCCAACGTCACCAGACAGGAGGGTCCACACATGTCCACACCACCAACAGAAGAGGCCCACAGTGATGACAGCACCTCTGTCCAACTGGATCTAGACGTCCAGCCCGGACCATCGGGGACCTCGGGACAGTCGGTTCCCCACACCCAGTCACAGGCCACCACAGAGCTTCCCCCCTCTGGAAACACCAGCACAGCACCCACCCAGCGGGCCCATACCTCCGTCCCCAGGACACGTCAATCACCAGTGTGTCCACCACTACAGGAAACCCAGGCTAACCCACCACCCCAACAACAACAGGGACCTGGGGGCAGTGGTAGTGGGAACACGGTCCAGGGGACGGAGGCCCAGGAACACAGGGGAACTGGGAGGGCTGCTGTGCGACAGGGGGCAGACAGGCCCAGGGAACCCACTTTCCACGAGGCCCTCTCCTCCATCATGGGGGCCTACCATCACTCCCAGGAGACAATGGCAACAGTACTGGCCAAGTTTCAGGAGACCCAGCGCCTGCAGGAGGAACAGTATATGGGCTTCAGGGAGGAACTCAGAACCATCAATTCCACCCTGGGCGCCATCGTAGGGGTGCTGAAGGAAGTACTCAACACCAGGAGGGACACTGTGGCACTACAATGGGCCCTTCACACTAGCCTGGATGATGAACTGCCCACCACCTCCACCGGCGCTAGTGGACAGGAGGCACTGCCACAGGACCACCACACCAGCACCCCACCCCCTGCAGAGGGAGAACCACCTCGCAAACTGTCCCTGAGATCCAGGAACAAGACAGAGAATGATGTCAAGACCCCCGCCAAGAAATGAGTCCACCCTGATTGTCATCCTACTGTCCCACTTTGTCACCCTTTCCATCCTTAAACTGCCCCAGCTCCACTTCCTATGCCCATTTGGGCAATGCACCTGTGAGACTAATAGACTGGACTCTGCCATGGACATTCCTCCGCCATCACCCCTCACCATTTTACTACCCCCTCCAATGTTGAGCACTAAAATAAACACCTTTAAAGCACAAAACAATCTGGAGTCAGTCTGTGATTTGTGAATACTGTATTAGCAATTACTATGGCAAAAAGCTCTTTCATTTGTAATGTCAACATACCTATGTCACACAGCTCTAGTCCATGAGGAATCAAAGCAGATGTCACACTGTGCGACCCAGATCTGTGAAATCGTAAGGGAAAGTGACAACTCAGTGACCATACACTGGGTGAAAACGACAGACAGTAGAGAGGTAGTAGTGTTTAAGTACATGTAGTAGGCAGGTTTGTATTCTTACCTGTGTTTCACTGGAAATATTGCTGGATCACTGAGTCCCTGTTGTCCATGTCTTCTTCCTCTGCTTCCTCATCTTCACTGTCCACAGGCTCCACAGCTGCAACAACACCGCCATCTGGACCATCCTCCTGCAGAAAAGGCACCTGTCGTCGCAAAGCCAAGTTGTGAAGCATACAGCAGGCCATGATATTCTGGCACACCTTCTTTGGTGAGTAGAATAGGGATCCACCTGTCATATGGAGGCACCTGAACCTGGCCTTCAGGAGGCAGAAGGTCCGCTCTATAATCCGCCGAGTTCGCCCATGGGCCTCATTGTAGTGTTCCTCTGCCCTTGTCCTGGGATTCCTCACTGGGGTCAGTAGCCATGACAGGTTGGGGTAACCAGAGTCACCTGCAAATGGCGAGGGACAACTATTAGACACACAGTAACCTGGAGGGATGTCCCCAGACCCAGACAACCATTCCCACTGACTTGCTTCCAGGTGCTCACCTAATAGCCACACACGGTGCCTCTGGAGTTGACCCATCACATAAGGGATGCTGCTATTCCGCAGGATGTAGGCGTCATGCACAGAGCCAGGGAACTTGGCATTCACATGGGAGATGTACTGGTCAGCCAAACATACCATCTGTACATTCATCGAATGATAACTCTTCCGGTTTCTGTACACCTGTTCACTCCTGTGGGGGTGTACCAAAGCCACATGTGTCCCATCAGTGGCACCTATGATGTTGGGGATATGTTCCAGGGCATAGAAATCACCTTTCACTGTAGGCAAATCCTCCACCTGAGGGAAAATGATGTAGCTCTGCATGTGTTTCAGCAGGGCAGACAACATTCCGGACAACACATTGGAAAACATGGGCTGGGACATCCCTGATGCTATGGCCACTGTTGTTTGAAATGACCCACTTGCAAGGAAATGGAGCACTGACAGCACCTGCATTTGAGGGGGGATTCCTGTGAGATGGCGGATAGCTGACATCAGGTCTGGCTCCATCTGGGTTCACAGTTCCTGGATTGTGGCAAGGTCAAGCCTGTATGTGATTATCACATGTCTTTCCTCCATTGTCGACAGGTCCACCAACGGTCGGTACACCGGAGGATGCCGCCATCTCCTCACATGTCCCAGCGGACGGTGCCTATGAAGGACAACAGCGAGCACAGAGTCAAACAACTCAGAGGTACATACCCACAGCTTACACAGAACACCAATCATAATCTACAAAGTGGCCTGTATGTGTGTTGAGTCTAGGCCTAGGTATGTGTGACACAGTTGAAAATGAAGCCATGTGGGCCCCTGAAATGGCGGCTGCCTGACCTGTAAAGTGGGACAATGGGATGTGAGATAACTGCGCTGGTGTTGTACACTGTCGCGGTAGGCGGTCGAAGACCGCGGCGCAATGCTGCATTGGTTAACATTGGACCCTATGGGTCCCAGAAGCCAATGACGATGTACGCCGGCGGTGACGGTACGCACCGCCGTGGACGTGACCAACATTTTCTATCTGTTCAATCACTCGATACCTGATCTTCGACAGGAGAGGAACTACACTGCAAGTGCTGCTGTGACCTCGGTCTGGAAGAGACAATGGCTCGAGTGTCTGGGGAAAGGGCCCCTGCCTTCACATCGGAGGAGTTGGAGAAACTCGTGGATGGGGTCCTCCCTCAGTACACGCTACTCTACGGTCCTCCAGACAAACAGGTGAGTACACTTGGAGCATTCTGTATGGGCTATGCCTGTGTGGAGAGGGGTGGATGTAAGAAGGAAGGGGGGAGAGTGCGGCGTCCATGAAAACGACGGTGAGTGCATGTGCCACATGGCAAGGGTAGGGATGGGGGCCAATCACTTTGACGGTGCAGTTGGTAATAAGTTCCTCTTCCCCCTGTACAACTCATGTAGGTCAGCGCCCACCAGAAAAAATATATTTGGCGTGCCATCGTCAAGGATGTCCGGACCCTGGGGGTCTACCACAGACGGAGCACCCACTGCTGGAAAAGATGGGAGGACATTCGGCGCTGGAGCAAGAAGACGGCGGAGGCTCAGCTGGGGATGGCGTCCCAACGTGGGAGGGGTGCCCGTCGCGCCATGACCCCCCTGATGTTCAGTATCCTGGCGGTGTCGTACCCGGAGTTGGATGGGCACTTGAGGGCATCACAGCAGCCACAAGGGGGTGAGTACACTCTCATTCTGCTGATTTTGCGCGCAGTGGAGGGGTATGGGTGGGGGAAGTGGGCTGTGGGTTTCCCTAGGCCAGGGCGAGTTCCGTAGGCAAGGTCCCTCCGTAAGGCAGGCCATGTGGCACCCCACCGCACCTCTGTAGAGTGCCAACTACACCTAGTCATGCCCCTGTGTCATCCATGTGTGCAGATGTCGTCCATAGCCTAGTAGGCCATTCCCAGGAATTGAACAGTGGAGCCCAAGAGTGTGGCGTAGTGCAGGGGGCTTCTGTGTCTGTCGTGTCCGCCAAAGGTAGCGGTAATGCATGCACTCAACATGTCTTTCTTCTGTCTTCCCCCCCCTTTTTGTTGTCTCACTGTTCTTGTGTGCATTAGCATCATCAGGCGGAGGAGCAGTGGCACCGGAGCATGAGGGGGCTGCATCCCACATGGCCATGGAGGGCCACACTACGGAATCGGACTTCACCAGTGGGACGGAGGGCGAGGGGAGCTCCACGGCGGAGACAGGAGCTGAGACCAGTAACACGGAGTCATCCTCTGATGGGAGCTCCCTTGTGATTTCGGCAACATCTGTGCCCCCCTATCTACAGGTACAGCCGCCACCCCCCCCATCCAGCACTGCCCTCCCAGCAGCCCCTCAGCCTTTGCCCAGTGCCCGCTCACCCGGGAGGGTGGGCATCACCTACACCCCAGGCACCTCAGGCCCTGCCCCAGTCACCCCTGCTGCTCTCAGTGAGGAGGCCATTGACCTCCTCAGGTCCCTCACTGTTGGGCAGTCTACCATTTTGAATGCCATCCAGGGTGTAGAAAGGCAGTTGCAACAAACAAATGCATTCCTGAAGGGCATTCATTCTGGTCAGGTGGCCCTTCAGCAACCTTTTCAGACTCTGGCCTCAGCACTGATGGCAGCCATAGTCCCTGTCTCTAGCCTCCCCCCCTCCAACTTCCTCCACCCAGACCCAATCCCCTGTACCCCAGCCTATCCCAAGCACACCTCTAGACCAGCATGCACACACGTCAACACACAAGGGAAGCTCAGGCAAACATAAGCACCACACATCCCACAGGCACTCACGCAAGCATCAGACACATGCAGACACACCAACATCCACTGCCCAACTGTGTCCCCTCCTCCTCGTCTCCCTCCTCCCTCCCAGTCTCGTCTACACTCACACCTGCATGCACTACCTCTACAGCCACTACTACCATCACCAGCACACCCACCACCACACCCCGCTCACGTGCAGTCACCACCCCCACTACCATTAACATGTCCCCTGTGTCCTCTCCGAGTGTGTCTATGACGCCCCCTCCCAAGATACACAAACGCAGGCACACACCCACCCAACAGCCATCCACCTCACGACAGCCTCCAGCGCATGCACCTTCACCCAAAGTCACTAAACGAACACCGCCTACAACCACAACCTCTTCCTCCACTCCCAAACCCCCTCCAGCTACCCGTCCCAGTGTCTCCCAAAAACTTTTCCTGTCCAACCTCGACCTCTTTCCCACACCTCCGCCACCCCGTCTGTCTCCTAGGTCCCTAACTAGCACCTCAGCCACAACATCTCCGGGACCAGTGGTGCCTGTAGTCACCGGAATCTGGAGTGCACCGGCCACCAGGGCAGCCAGTGTGGCACGGAGCCACAGCACAGACAGTCCCCCACCTGTCAAGCATCAGAAGTTGGTCAGTGCCCGGCGGGAGAGGGGGAAGACTCCTGCCACCAAAGCCGCTCCCAGGGGTACAGGTGGAAGTGTGGAGTCAGCTGCGACACCTTCCAAGGTGGGGAAGGGGCACAAGAAACTCAGCAAGTCTGGGAAGAGCAGCACGGCGGAGAAGACCGCCATCATCCCCGCTGCCCAGGAGTCCACCGCCACCAGCCCTGCTGCCCAGCAGGCCACCGCCACCAGCCCAGCTCCCCAGGAGGCCACCACCACCAGCCCTGCTGCCCAGGAGGCCACCGCCAGCACCAGCCCAGCTGCCCAGGAGGCCACCGCCACCAGCCCTGCTGCCCAGGAGGCCACAGCCGTCATCCCCGCTGGGACAGAGAGGACCGCCAGCACAAGCCCCGCTGGGCCATGAAGGACCGCGAGCACAAGCTCTGCTGGGACAGAGAGGATCGCCAGCACAAGCCCCCCCGGGCTAGAGAGGACTGTCAGCACAAGCCCCGCTGGGACAGAGAGGACCACCAGCATAAGCCCCACTGGGCTAGAGAGGACCGCCAGCACAAGCCCCGCTGAGCAGCTGAGTCACTGCAAAGGAGCCCGCCGCTCCAAGCACCGCTGAACAGGGCACCGCCGTCTCAAGCAACACTGAACAGGGCACCGCCGTCTCAAGCAACGCTGAACAGTGCACCGCCGTCTCAAGCAACGCTGAACAGGGCACCGCCGTCTCAAGCACCACTGAACAGGGCACCGCCATCTCAAGCACCGCTGAACAGAGCACTGCCGTCTCAAGCACCGCTGAACAGGGCACCGCCGTCTCGAGCACCGCTGAACAGGGCACCGCCATCTCAAGCACCGTTGAACAGGGCACCGCCGTCTCAAGCACCGCTGAACAGGGCACCACAGTCTCAAGCAACGCTGGCCCATGAGCGCCAAGGGCACTGACGCTACTGAGTCCGTCACGGGCAGAATGAAGAACTCTGGGCACCATGCCCCCTCCAGAACCAGTGGAGAGATCCATCCACTACCTCAGTCCTTAGCAGGATGAAGCACTCTGGGCACCATGCCCCCTCCAGAACCAGTGGAGAGATCCATCCACTACCTCTGTCCTTAGCAGGATGAAGCACTCTGGGCACCATGCCCCCTCCAGAACCAGTGGAGATATCCATCCACTACCTCTGTCCTTAGCAGGATGAAGCACTTTGGGCACAAGGCCCCCTCAGAACCAGTGGAGACTGTTATCCACTTGAGAGACTGTAGCTTTGCACTCCCCAGGATGGAACAGTGGGCAATCCACCCACTGTAGAGACTTGAGAGACTGTGGCTTTGCACTCCCCAGGATTGAACAGTGGGCATGTGGCCCTCTTGTGGATTTGGCGTCGTGCACTCAAGCGGCTAAGGTGTCCCCCCCCCTGAGGTGCCTGTTTTCTTGCTCTCTGATGCCCCTGCAGTGTTCTGGGGGATCTTGTGTGGGCCTCGCCCATGCCGTGTGGGCCCAGTGTTCCACGGACTTAATTGGAGCACTACCTGGACTACTATGCTTGGTGTATATTTTGTTAATGGTGTATATGTATATTTTTGCCTACTTGATTTTAATATATTACAATGGTTACACTCATTTTCTATTGTGTTTGCATTCTTCCGGGGGTTGGGGGGTGTAACTGTGATGTATCAACATGTATTAGTGTGTGTGTTGTGGTGGGTGAGGGTGAGGGTGGGGGTGTTGCGTGTTGCGTGTGTGTGTCCCTGTTTTTTCCCTCCCCCCTCCCCTGTGTCGTAGGTGCAGTACTCACCGTGGTCTTCGCCGCCGGCGTTCGTGCTCCTGGTAGAGGAGCAGGAACACTATCGCAGGGAGAATTTGGAGTTCCGGGTCCATGGTGTCCTACTTCCTCGTGGGGTGTGTAGAGGTGAGCGTTTTCCCTTCGGAATCCTGTTTCCGCCGTGTTTTTATCCGCGGTGACTCCGCCCCGGAAAAGGTGGCGGATTGGTAGGTTGTGATACTGTGGGTGGTACATTGTCCTCCACCTGTCTGTTGGCGGTGACCGCCGCACTGTTTGTTTGTACCGCCGTGGTAGTCGGAGTGTTAAAGTGGCTGTCTTTGTTGGCGGTTACCGCCACGGTCGTAATTGCCACGGTCGTACACTCCGACTACCACGGCGGTAATGACCACCGTAGTGTCAATCACTGGAAGGAGCTGTTCATGGGCAGAATGGTTCTGTGTCCAGCTATAGTGTCAATAAATGGAAGCATGTCCTGAATGCTTCTGTGTGTACTAGAAGTTGCCGTACTCATCTAAAGGGTTCTGGTTCCAGAAATAGTTTCAATCACTGGAAGGAGCTGCCCATGTCCTGAAGGTTTCTGTGTGCCAGTATAGTGTCAATCACTGGAAGCAGCTATCCATGGACTAATGGGTTCTGCGTACACGTATAGTTTCAATCATTGAAGGAGCTGTCCATGGGCTGAACGGTTCTACGTGCAGGTATAGTATCAATCACTGGAAGGAGTTGTACATTGACTGAAGGTTTCTTCATGTAGGAGAAGAGTCAATCACTGGAAGGAGCTGTCCATGGGCTCAAGGGTTCTGTGTGCAGGTATAGGGGGTCATTCTGACCCTGGCGGTAAAAGGCAGTTACCGCCGGTCAGAAGACCGCCATAACACCGCCGAGGCCGCGGTAACACGCCACGGTCATTCTGACCCACAACTGCCAAACCGCCAAAAACCCAACCTCCACTGAAGGCCGCCACATCAGCGGTCAGCGATAAACTGGAGATGACTAAACCTCCACCGTCACGCCAACAGAAATACGCCCATGCCATTACGACCCACCAATCCACGCGGCTGTCTTTCAACCGCGGTATCCCATTGGCGGTACACACCGCCGCGGTCAAAATACACACACCTGTACAAAACACAGCCACATTGGATAATTCAAAATACACACACCTGATACACATACAAACACCACTCCCACACAATCAATACGATATAAAACACACACCCACATCACCCACAAACCCCCACAAATCGAAATTCAGAGACAAGGCGCAATACACAGAGAGAGAGCACAGGGAACGCAAACCACAACACACACAGGAACCCAACATCATCCCCCACACTACATCTACGCACAAAACACTACACACCACTACACTCATCACCACAAACACCACCCCACACCTCATCCACACCACCCCATGGCACCCCAAAGACACCCCAGGTTCTCGGACCAAGAACTCAGGGTCATGGTGGAGGAAATAATTAGGGTAGAGCCCCAGCTCTTCGGCACACAGGTGCAGCACACCACAATAGCCAGGAAGGCGGAGCTATGGCAAAGGATCGTCGACAGGGTCAATGCTGTGGGACAGCATCCCAGAAATCGGGAAGACATCCGAAAGTGCTGGAACGACCTACGGGGGAAGGTGCGGGCGATGGTGTCAAGACACAACATCGCTGTGCAGAAGACTGGCGGCGGACCCCCACCCACTCCACCCGAATTCACAGCATGGGAGCAAGAGGTCTTGAACATCCTGCATCCTGAGGGCCTCGCTGGAGTAGGCGGAGGAATGGACTCTGGTAAGTCTAATCTCAACTACTTCACCCCCCCCAACCACCACCATGCCAACCCACACCCCCACCCTCACCCTCAACCCCCCAGCACATATCCTCCCTGCTAATGTCTCACCAGCACAACCCACCCAAACCAACACCAACCCCTGAATGCCAACACAAACCATGGACACCCATCACCTAAGCATGACCACTGCACATACCCATCCCCCCCCAAACCACCCTCACAACTCCTCCCACAAGGGAATGCCAGCACTGGGGGACAAGGGCACCCACAATTCGCACGCCATGGCACACACAGAAGCAATAACCATACTCTTTTACCCCTGCAGGGCCCGAACGCCAAGACACCGGCCCGGAGGGTCCAGAAATGTCCATCCCACCCCCAGAACAGGCCCCCAGTGATGACAGCAGCTCTGTCGACCTAGAACCTGATGACCAGCCCGGACCATCGGGGACCTCTAGACAGTTGGTTCCCCTCAGGCAGCCACAGGCCCCAGCAGACCTACCCCCCTCTGGAAACCCCAGCACAGCACCCACACAGCGGGCCCATGCCTCTGTCTCCAGGACAGGTCAAGCAGCGGTGTGTCTACCACTACAGGGCACCCAGGGCAACCCACCACCCCAACAACAACAGGGACCTGGGGGCAGTGGTAGTGGGCACACCGTCCAGGGGACAGAGGCCCAGGAACAAAGGGGAACTGGGAGGGCTGCTGTGCGACAGAGGGAGGACAGGCCTAGGGAACCCACTGTCCAAGAGGCCCTCACCACCATCATGGGAGCGTACCACCACTCCCAAGAGACGATGGCGACGGTCCTGGCCAGGTTCCAGGAGATCCAGGCCATGCAGGAGGGCCAGTACATGGGGTTCCGGGAAGAACTGCGCAGCATCAGTTCCGCAATGGGTACAATCGTGGTGGCACTCAACCAGATTGTCACCACATTGCGGGACCATGTGGCCCCCCAAAGGGCCCCTGCCACTAGCATGGAGGAAGAACAGCCCACCACCTCCGCCGGCGCTAGTGGTCAGGAGGCCCCGACACAACAGCAACGGCCCACCCGGACCCCACCCCCTGCAGAACATGAACCACCCCGCAAGAAAGGCCTGAGATCGAGGAAGAAGACAGAGTATGATGTCAAGACCCCAGCCATGCACGGATCCCCCCGGATGTCATCCCACTGTCCCACTTGTTCACCCTGTCCAACCTTGAACTGCCCCTGCTCCACCTTCCACAGGCATATGGACAATGCACCTGTGCGAACGTGAGTCTGGACTCTGCCATGGACATGCCTCCACCATCACCCATCACCCTTTTTGAACTATACACCAATTATTGCACTTCAATAAACACAATTATTGCACAAAAACCATCTGGAGTCCGCTATTTATTTTTTTAAACCAAATGTATTGGATATAACCAACCAAAAATGTCCAAATACATTGTGATGACAACATACCAGTGTCACACAGCGGTAGTCCATGGGGAAATAAACCAGAGGGCACTCCGTGGGGACCAGATCACTGAAATAGGAAGGCAAATTCACAACTAAGTTACCATACATTGGGGTGAAAGGTCAGACAGTAGAGAGCCAGTACTGTTACAGATATAATAAAATGCAGGAATAGATTCTTACCTGTGTGTTACTGGAAATACTGCAGTATCACTCTGTCCCTGTTGTCTGTGTCGTCCTCTTCGTCTTCCTCCTCTTCACTCTCCGCAGGCTCCACAGCGGCCACAACACCACCATCTGGACCATCCTCCTGCAGGAAAGGCACCTGGCGTCGCAAAGCCAGGTTGTGAAGCATGCAGCAGGCCACGATGATATGACACACCTTCTTTGGTGAGTACATTAGGGATCCACCTGTCATATGCAGGCACCTAAACCTGGCCTTCAGGAGACCGAAGGTTCTTTCTATAATCCTCCTAGTTCGCCCATGGGCCTCATTGTACCGTTCCTCTGCCCTTGTTCTGGGATTCCTCACTGGGGTCAATAGCCAAGGCAGGTTGGGGTAACCAGAGTCACCAATTAGCCACACACGCTGTCTCTGTAGCTGTTCCATCACATAAGGGATGCTGCTATTTCGCATGACGTACGCGTCATGCACTGACCCTGGGAACTTGGCATTTACATGGGAGATGTACTGGTCAGCCAAACAGACCACCTGGACATTCATGGAATGATAACTTTTTCGGTTCCTGTACACCTGTTCATTGTCTTTTGGGGGGACCAAAGCCACATGGGTACCATCAATGGCACCAATGATATTGGGAATGTGTCCAAGGGCATGGAAATCACCCTTCACTGTAGGCAAGTCACCCACCTCAGGGAAAATGATGTATCTCCGCATGTATTTCATCAGGGCAGACAACACTCTGGACAACACCCTTGAAAACATAGGCTGTGACATCCCAGATGAAATGGCCACTGTAGTTTGAAATTATCCACTAGCCAAAAAATGGAGTACTGACAGCACCTGCACTAGAGGCGGAATCCCTGTGGGTTGGCGGATGGGTGACATCAGGTCTGGCTCCAGCTGGGCACACAGTTCCTGTATAGTGGCACTGTTGAGTCTGTAGGTGAGTATGACATGTCGTTCTTCCATTGTCGACAGGTCCACCAGCGGTCTGTACACGGGAACATTCCTCCGTCTCCTCGCAAGTCCCAGCGGACGGTGCCTAGGAAGGACAACATGGAGCACAGAGTCAAGCAACCCACAGGTAAGTTCCCACAGCCTGCACAGTACACGAATCTCTCTGGATTGAATAGCTTGTATGAGTGTCGATGCAAGGCCTAGCCATGTGTGACGCAGTAGGAATTAAGCCATGTGGGCCCTTGAAATGGCGGCTGCCTGACCTGTGAAGTGTGACAATGTGAAGTGAGGTCATTGCGCTGGCGTGGCATGCCGTGGCGGTAGGCGGTCGAAGACCGCGGCGCAAAGCAGCATTGGTTAACATTGAACCCTATGGGTTTCAGGAGCCAATGACGATGTGCGCCGGCGGTCGCGGTACGCACCGCCGCGGTACGCACCGCCGCGGGCGTGACCGCCATTTTCTCTCTGCTTAATCACACGAGACCTGACCATCCACAGGAGAGGACCTATACTGCAAGTGCTGCTGTGACCTCGGTCTGGAAGTGACAATGGCTGCTGCGACTGGGGAAAGGGCCCCCGCCTTCAGTTTCGAAGAGTTGGAGAAGCTCGTGGACGGAGTCCTCCCCCAGTATGCGCTACTCTACGGTCCTCCAGACCAACAGGTGAGTACACGGGGGCCAATGCATAGTGGCCAATGCCTGTGATGAGTGGGGTGGATGTACGATGGAGGGGAGGGGAGCGATTTACGAATGCATGGCACGACAGATGAGAGCATGTGCCACCTGGCAAGTTTGGGGAGGGGGGCCACTCACATCGTGCATGCAGAAAAGTGATGATGTTTCTTTTCCCCCCCTGTACATGTCACATAGGTCAGCGCCCATCAAAAGATCAATATTTGGCGTGCCATCGCCAAGGACGTCCGGGCCCTGTGGGTCCACAACAGACGGGGCACCCACTGCCGCAAGAGGTGGGAGGACATCCGCCGCGGGAGCAGGAAGACCGCCGAGGCTCTGCTGGGGATGGCATCCCAAACTAGGAGGGGTGCCAGTCGTACCTTGACCCCCCTGATGTCCCGGATCCTGGCGGTGGCCTACCCCGATTTAGATGGGTGCTTGAGGACATCACAGCAGACACAAGGGGGTGAGTACCAGCACATTCAGCTAAATTTCCGCGCAGTGGAGGTGCCTGGGTGGGAGAGGAGAGCTGTGGGTATCCCTAGGCCAGGGCGATTTCTGTAGGCTAGGCCCCTTCGTGAGGTATGGTCCTGTGCCCCCACCCCCCACCTCTGTAGGGTGCCTAGTAACGCTATTCATGGACCTGTGTATTCTGTGTGGGCAGTTGTCGCCCATAGGCTTGTAGGGCATGTCCCAGGGAATGAGTAGTGTACCCCAAGTGCGCAGCGTAGTGCAGGGGGCTTCTGTGTCTGTCCTCTCCGCCAACAGTGTCCCCAATGCATGCACTCAACTTGTCTTTATTTCTCCATCCCCCCCCCCCCATTTTCTTTGTTTTTCTGTGAATGTGTGCATTAGCATCATCAGGCGGAGGAGAAGTGGCATCGGCGCAAGAGGGAGCTGCATCTCACATGGCCCCGGAGGGCCATGCAACGGACTCCGACATGACCAGTGAGACGGAGGGCGAGGGGGGCTCCATCACGGGGACCCGTGCAGACGTCAGTGACACCGACACGTCCTCGGATGGGAGCTCCCTTGCGGTGGCGGCAACATCCGTGCCCACCGATACTACAGGTACAGCCGCCACCCAGCGCACCAGCTCCGCCCTCCCAGCAGCCCCTCGGCCTTCAGCCCGTGCCCACACGGCCAGGAAGGCGGCCATCTCCTTCGACCCAGGCACCTCAGGCCCTGCCCCAGTCACCCCTGCTGCCCTCAGTGAGGAGGTCATTGACCTCCTGAGGACCATCATTGTTGGGCAGTCTACCCTTTTGAATGCCATCCAGGGTGTGGAGAGGGAGGTGCATCAAAGCAATGCATACCTGGAGGGCCTTCATTCGGGTCAGGCTGCCCATCAGCGATCGTTCAAAGCTCTGGCCTCAGCACTGACGGCAGCGATTGTCCCTGTCTCCAGCCTCCCTCTTCTAACTCCCTCCACCCACTCCCACTCCCCTGTTCTTCTGCCTATCCCATCCACACCTACAGACCAGCCTGCACACACCTCAACACCCAAGGGAAGCTCATCCAGACATAAGCACCACAGAACACACAAGCATTCACACAAGCAACATACAGATGCAGACATGCCAACAGCCACTACCTCCTCTGTGTCCCCCACCTCCTCGTCTCCCTCCTCCCTCCCTGTGACGTCTACACTCACACCCGCATGCACACCACCATCAGCCAGTACACCCATCACCAGCACACCCTCCACACCAGTCCGCACATGTGCAGTCACCACCCCCACTGCCATGTACACGTCCCCTGTGTCCTCTCCCAGTGTGTCTGTCACCCCCACTTCCAAACCACACAAACGCAGGCAGGCACCCAACCAACAGCCATCCATCTCACGTCAGCCTCCAGCCCAAGCACCTGCACCCAAAGACACCAGACTTGACTCTCCTACAACCACATCCTCTTCCTCCACTCCCATACCCACTCCAGCTACCCTTCCCATGGCTCCTAAAAAACTAATCCTCTATAAACTGGACCTCTTTTCCTCACCTGACCCACCCCCTCCATCTTGTAAGAGTTCCAAAAACACCTCAGCCACCACCACCCCAGCAACTCCTAAGAACGTCGTGGCTGGTTTTTGGAGTCCGCCCTTTCCTTGTGCAGGGACATCGGCCAGCAGCAAAGGCACAGCCAGCCCCCCCCCTGGGAAGAGGAGCAAAAAACTGAAGGGCAGGCGCGACAGGCCTGATACGCCTGCCCCCAAGGAGGGTAGCCTTGCACCGTCACCTGCCACATCGGGTAAGGGAGCCAAGGGCCACGGAGAGTCTGCCAAGGAGGGCAAGGGCAGCAAAGTGCAAAAGGCAGGGAGCAGCCGACCTGGCCATGAGGGCCCCACCAGCCCCATTCCGGGGGTATCGGAGGAGACCCAGGGCCCCAGGACTCCATCACAGGAGGGCCCCGCAACGGAAAGGTCCGATGCTGACTGAGCAGGAAGTATTGGCCAGGTGTGGTTCACTCGAAACACAAGACAGGCACCGCTGAACAGGGCCCCGCCAAGACAGGCACCGCTGAACAGGGCCCCGCCGTGAAGGGCACCGCTGAACAGGGCCCTGCCGTGAGAAGCACAGCTGAACAGGGCCCGCCAAGACAGGCACCGCTGAACAGGGCCCCGCCGTGAGAAGCACCGCTGAACAGGGCCCCGCCGTGAGAAGCACCGCTGAACAGGGCCCCGCCGTGAAGGGCACCGCTGAACAGGGCCCGCCGTGAGAAGCACCGCTGAACAGGGCCCCGCCGTGAAGGGCACCGCTGAACAGGGCCCCGCCGTGAGAAGCACCGCTGAACAGGGCCCTCCTGTCAAGCACCGCTCCGCTGGGCCCTCCTGTCAAGCACCGCTCCGCTGGGCCCTCATCTCAAGCACCCCTCCGCTGGGCCCTCCTGTCAAGCACCGCTCCGCTGGGCCCTCATCTCAAGCACCGCTCCGCTGGGCCCTCCTGTCAAGCACCGCTCCGCTGGGCCCTCATCTCAAGCACCGCTCCGCTGGGCCCTCATCTCAAGCACCGCTCCGCTGGGCCCTCCTGTCAAGCACCACTCCGCTGGGCCCTCCTGTCAAGCACCGCTCCGCTGGGCCCTCCTGTCAAGCACCGCTGGCCCATTGGCAGGCCCGGTTCTGTGTCGGGCAGGGCTTCACGAGGCACTCTGCCCACCATGCCTCCTCCATGACCAGTGGACTCTGTAATCCACCTGATGGACTGTGGCTTTGCACCCCGCAGGATGGCACAGTGGGCAACCCACCCACTGTAGAGACTTGAGAGACTGTGGCTTTGCACTCCCCAGGATGGCACAGTGGCCAACCCACCCACTGTAGAGACTTGAGAGACTGTGGCTTTGCACTCCCCAGGATGGCACAGTGGGCATGGAGGCCCTTCGTGGATCTGGCGTCGTGGACTCATGTGGCTGAGGTGCCCCCCCTTCCCTTCCCCCTGAGGTGCCAGTATTTTATTTTTGTGATGCCCCAGCAGTGTTCTCTCCAATGGACTCGATCTCGTGTGTGGGCTTTGCCCATGTGTTGCTGCACATTGGCCCACGGACATTTGGACTTTGCAAAACTGTGCCGGACTTTTGCTACTTGTATTTATATAGTTCTAGATGTGTATTAATTCTTTATATATTGGTAAGTTCGCTATACTTAATTATTGATATAATATAGTTCTATTTTTACAGTCATTGCCTTTTGTCTTTGCATTTTTGTTTTGGGGGTTTGGGGGTGTCACTCTGACTTTTCAATCTGCATTGGTGTGTAGGTATTTCGGTGGGGGTGAGGGTGGGGGTGGGTGTGTGGCGTATGTGTGTGCCCGTAACCTTTCCTCCTCCCCCCTCCCCTGTGTCGTAGGTGCAGTACTCACGTTGTCGTCTGCGGCGACGTTTGTGATCCTGGAAGAAGAGCAGGAAGGCAATAGCTGGGAGGATGTGGAGTTCCGGTTCCATGCTGTCCTGATTCCACGTGGAGTGTGTCGAGGTGAGCGTTTTCCATTGGAAATGTCTGTTTCCGCCGTGTTTTTATCGGCGGGGCTCCCGCCCCGGAAAAGGTGGCGGATTGGTGAGTTGTGATAGGGTGGGCGGTACATTGTCTGCCGCCTTGCTGTTGGCGGTGACCGCCGCGCTGTTTGTTTGTGCCGCCGTGGCGGTCGAAGTGTTAAAGCGGCGGCCTGTGTTGGCGGTTCCCGCCAGGGTCAGAATTCCATTTTTTGGACCGCCAGCCTGTTGGCGGGTTGGCCGCCGCTTTAACACTGACCGCCAGGGTCAGAATGACCCCCATAGTGTCAATCACTTGAAGGAGCTGTCCATGGGCTGAAGGATTCTGCATGAAAGTGTTGTGTAAATCACCTGAAGAAGCTGTCTATGGCAGCAGACTTCTTTGTGCAGGTATAGTGTCAGTCACTGGAATCAGCTGTCCATGGCCTGAAGGGTTCCGCATGCAGGTGTAGTGTCAATCACTGGACAGAGCTGTTCATGGTCACAAGGCTTCTATGTACAGGTATAGTGTCAATCACTGGATGGAGTTGTCCATGGGTTCAAGGGTTCTGTGTGCAGGTATAGTGTCAATAAACAAAAGGAGATGCTCATATGCTAAATGATTCTGTGTGCAGGCATAGTGTTAATCACTGGAAGGAGCTGTCCATGGACTGAAGGGTCCTATGTGCAGGTATTGTGCAAATCATTGGAAGGAGCTGTCCATGGTCAGAATAGCTCTGTGTGAAGGTATAATGTCAATCACTGGAAGGATCTGCCCATGGGCTGAAGGGTTCTGCATGCAGGTATAGTGTCATTCACAGGAAGGAGCTGCCCATGGTCTGAAGGGCTCAGCGTGCAGGTATGGTGTCAATCACTGGAAGGAGCTGTCCATGTCCTGTATGATTCTTCATGCAGGAATAGTATCAATCATTGGAAGTAGCTGTCAAAGACCTGAAGGTTTCTATGTGCAGGTATATTGTCAATCACTAGAAGGAGCTGTCCATGGACCGAAGATTTCTGCATGTTGATATAGTGTTAACCAAAGTAAGAAGCTATCTATGACCTAAAGGGTCCTGCATGCAGGTATAGTGTTGATCATTGGAAGGTGCTGTCCATCCACTGAAGGGTTCTGTGTGCCTGTATACTCTCAATCACTGGAAGCAGCTCTCCATGGACTGAAGGGTTCTGTGTGTAGGTATGGTGTCAGTCACTGGAAGGAGCTGTACAAGGTCTGCAGCACTCTGCCTGCAAGTATAGTTTCAATCATTCGAAGGAGCTACCCACGGCCTGAAGTGTTCTATGTGCAGGTATAATGTCAATTACTGGAAGAATCTTTCCATTGACTGAGGGGTTCTTCATGCAGGAGAGGAGTAAACCACTGAAAGGAGCTGTTCGTGGGCTGAAGGATTCCGTGTGCAGGTATAGTGTCAATCACTTCAAGGATCTGTCCATGGGCTGAAGGGTTCTGCAGGCAGGTATAGTGTCAATCACTAGAAGCAGCTGTCTTTAGGCTGAAGGGTTCAGTGTACAGGTATAGTGTCAACCACTGGAAGTGTAGTGTAGCCATTTTAAGTATAGCTCCGTGCACGTTGGTTTAACATACTAGGCCGCTGTGCACTTTGCCCTAGATATATTTTATTCAGCTTCAAACTGTTATGTTACAATAACCAGTTTTTACGGTCTTGTTTTAATTTCTTCTATCACACTGTTTAGCTTAGTTCAGCACTGTGTTCTCAAATAATGCATTCTTGATCGCCCTGTGCTTCAGTCAAGGCTACAGTATGGTACATTGCCGGTAAACGTGGTAGAAGTTTAGTCTCCAGCATTCGTAGAAAATACATATCCTTACGTAGGGACATTTTCTTAGAACATCTGCGTGTTAGTTATAAAAACACTTTCTAGTCCTAGTTCACGCCAAGAGGGAGATTCCAGCCAGGGAACCACCACTGTATGCTGAATGCCCCTTTGCAGATGCTGATGCAGATTACAGGCCTTTGCTCAGGTATGAGGGTCGATGTCCTCCCGGGGGAACCTGAAAGGCAGGCTTAGAGCTTAACATGCTGTGCTCGAAATATAACTTAGAGAGAGAATAATCTAGCGGCACTATGATAGCCTTATTCTTGTGCTTCACTCTCATCGTTACTATCTTAATATTATTGTGTTGTGTAGTTCTGGTTATTGCGGCTCACGCTTTGTTATCCAAAACGCAGTTGTTTTATTAAACCAATGCTTAAAACTTATACTGCCTCTATTGGCATTTATATATGAGACCGTACTGTGTATGAGAGAACCGGTTGTGACCTGAGTGTCCACGACTTCCCTGAGAAGTACTGAGATGTCATGCGCTCGGCTGCCCAATTGTCTCTACCATTTGGGAGAGATGAGGCACTGCTAGTTAGCCGGAGCAAAACCCGGATTTGGAGTGACAAGCGTCATCTACTGTGGGCTAGACTCAGTCCCCCACATCGTGGACGATCTTGTTACTCAAAATCCAGTAGTCTCATTAAGATAATGAGAGCCTACACGACATGGCGCCGCCAACGTTTGGTCAGTCTCTAATTTTCGGGTCCACCAGAATATCTCAGTCTCATTATATATAACGACACCTCAGTTCCAGATACGGAGACGTCCGTGGTGCTGAGGATTTCCACCACAGCCACATAGGTAATCCTATTTTAGCTGGTGGTTGTTCAAGCTTGAACTTTAAAAGGAAAAAAACCCATCTTGGTGTGCCTTCTCTGAACTCTTAGTGCTTCTATGATGGCGAATCCCCAGGTTGTACAAATAGCTCTTAACGTGAGACAACCTCTCACGACGCACTTACTAGCACATGGCCTTACGGCCCAGGGAGTTCCAGTCACATTTGTGGGGGACGCCACGCAGCCTATAGAACAGAGCTTTTTTACTCATGGGTCACATTCCCAGCAGTTGATGGGAACACAAATACATTTCATACATATACAGTTGCGAACGCGCATGGACAATACAGGGCGTACGCAAACTTAGAGATACCTCTATCTTATCAAGAACATAATAATTGGCTTGATGGCACCCTACCCCATACAATATTACCAGTAAGGTTAGGTCCACTGAGTAATGACGTCCTACCTGGCCTTTTTGGCCACATATACACCACATCCTGCGGTTGCGAATTTGGCAGTAGCTGAGGTTCGACGCTTATACATTGAGTTAACATCAATATATAGAAGATTAGTACAATTTGTGAAGCAAACTTTAAATACAAACCCAGCGCGTGCTGCTCCAGCACAACCACATGCAGTTACACCAGGTATAAATCCGGTGACTGTACATTCATTTATGGGTAAGGTCCCGGCCAAACGAGAGGAGACTCCGTTTTGGCTAGCACAAAAAATTAATACGCTGGAGGCAGTATTTCCCCATACGGGACCTCAGGATAAACATAGAATATTAACTACGTGCTTGCCCTTTGGGATGGTCCCTACAGTTGAATACTGTAACACATGGGGACACAGTATTTACCGCGCTCTATACGATGGCCCACTGTACACCGACACTTGCCAACCTACCGGAAGTGCTTAAACAAATTCAAGATGAATACGGGGCTGCTCCGGCCCTAGATTTAGGGATGCAGCTGATGGGCAATTTTGCCACAGTTTCTTCAGTCATCCTAAGTAACCTTAAAGGGTAAGCAGTTGCACTCGCAGTGCGCATGCGGCTCCGTGATGTTCTGCAACAGGATCAGGAGTGAGAGCTGCCTAAAATAATAGCAGAAACGTATTCAAGTATCGGTAGAGATAGCCTAGGGGCTAGACCACAAAAACCTCAAATTCAGGGTAAAATTAATAAAGATAATACTATACAGCAACCTGAGGGTACTAAAAAACGCTGGGAGAAAAAACAACAAACATCTAAAAAAGAAAAGGGAGAATCTCCACGAGTGGAGACCCCACAGAATAGATCTAATCTCAGGAATAGAGAGAATATAAAAATGCCTGATAGATATCAATATACTGATACACGCCAATCTCGTTCCTTTCAGGACTCATCGGAAAAGAGAAATGAGAGAGGTGGGCGACCAGAGCGGAGAACAGAGTATGTGAAACCGGGGCAGGAATCACAACGCTCTTCTGAGGTTTCTGTAAAAAAGGAAGAGAAACCTGTACAACAAAAACAACAATTTAAAAAGAAAAAAGTGGCAGCTGTCTCAGTTCGACATGCCACTCAGGAAGGGGGTTCTCTTGAAGAACAAGAACTGGGCTCTAGCACTGCTAGACAGCGTGGCAGAGGTCACAATAGTTCGCCAGAATCTTCTAGAGCATTTGGAGGTGAAAGCAACTGATGACTTTATACAAGTAGAAACAGCGGACATGCGTGTCTCCGAACCCGACAGGGTCTATAAAGTAACTCTACAACTGGAAAGAGACATTGAACACACTGTACACGCAATCTTTTGGGACCATGTAGTTAAAATATATGACATCTTGTTGGCCGAACAAGATTGGTCGGCTGATTTTGCCTGCACCTGCCCGTATGGAGAAGAGGTTATTAAACCTTCCTTCTCGCCCCTTGTACCAGAGGAACTCGCTGAGTCTTATTCTATAGAATGCCCAATTGTCTCTACCATTTGGGAGAGATGAGGCATTGCTAGTTAGCCAGAGCAAGACCAGGATTTGGAGTGACAAGCGTCATCTACTGTGGGCTAGACTCAGTCCCCCACATCGTGGACGATCTTGTTGCTCAAAATCCAGTAGTCTCATTAAGATAATGAGAGCCTACGCGACAGAAGGAGCTGTCCATTGTCCAAAGGGTTCTGTGTGCAGGTATAGTGTCAATCACTGGAAGGAACTGTCCATGTCCTGTATGGTTCTTCATGTACGTATAGTATCAATCACTGGAAGGAGCTTTCTAATTCCTGAAGTGTTCTATGTACAGGTATAGTGTCAATTAGTAGAAGGAACAGTTCATGGTCTTAAGATTTCTGCATGCAGATATAGGGGGTCATTACAACATTGGCGGTAAAAGCCGCTTACCACCGTGCTGAAGACCGCCAACACACCACGGCGGCAGCGGAATTCTGCCACGGTCATTATGGCCCACTGCTCGGAATCCGCCAAAATTGAGACGCCCACACAAGTCCGCCACACCAAAGGTCAGTGATAAACTGGCGAAAACAAAACCTCCACTGTCACACCAACAGGGATACGCCCACACTATCACCACCCACGAATCCACACGGCGGTCTTTCAACCGCAGTATCCCTTTGGTGGTACACACCGCTGCGCTCAAAATACACACACATATACAAAACACTACCACATTGGACAATTTCCAAATACACACACCTGATACACATACACACACCACTCCCACACACCCAATACAATATAAAACACCCGCCCACATCACCCATAAACCCCTACTACCAAAAATTCCAAAAGAAGGCCAGAGACAGACACCACAATCTACAAACAAGCATCCACAGGCACTCAACACCATCACTCACACAACATCCACGCACCTCACACAACAGACCACTAAATATCACCCCCCACATCACAACACACACCACCCCACACATCACCCACACCACCCCATGGCACGGCAAACACACCCCAGGTTTTCTGAGGAGGAGCTCAGGGTCATGGTGGAGGAAATCATCTGGGTAGAGCCACAGCTATTCGGATCACAGGTGCAGCACACCTCCATAGCTAGGAAGATGGAGCTATGGCGAAGAATAGTGGACAGGGACAACGCAGCGGGACAACACCCAAGAAATAGAGATGACATTAGGAAGAGGTGGAACGACCTAAGGGGGAAGGTGCGTTCCGTGGTCTCAAGACACCACATCGCGGTTCAGAGGACTGGCGGCAGACCCCCACCTCCTCCCCCACAACTAACAACATGGGAGGAGCAAGTCTTGGCTATTCTGCATCCTGAGGGCCTCACAGGAGTAGCTGAAGGAATGGACTCTGGTAAGTCAAATCTTAACTATTACATCCCCCACCCTACCTGCATGCTATCACATACCCCCACCCTCGCCCTCACCCCCATCACTCCAACTCCTCACAAATGTCCCAATATCACAAACCACCCATCCCAACACCAAGCCCTGCATGCAACACCAAAACATGGACACCCATCACCAAAGCATGGCCACTGCGCATACCCATAAACCCCCCTAAACCATCATCACACAAGGTCCCACACAGGAATGCAAGCACTAGGGTACACGGTCACCCACCCATTGCACACTATGGCACACACAGATGCAATAATCATGCTTTTACACCCCTGCAGGACCCCTACCCAACGTCACTGGACAGGAGGGTCCAGACATGCCCACACCACCAACAGAAGAGGCCCACAGTGATGACAGCAGCTCTGTCCAACTGGATCTAGGCGACCAGCCCGGCCCATCTGGGACCTCGGGACAGTCGGTTCCCCTCCCACAGTCACAGGCCACTACAGAGCTTCCCCCCTCTGGAAACACCAGCACAGCACCCACGCAGCGGGCCCATACCTCTGTCCCCAGGACACGTCAATCAGCAGTGTGTCCACCACTCAGGGAACCCAAGCTAACCCACCACCCCAACAACAACAGGGACCTGGGGGAAGTGGCAGTGGGCACACAGTTCAGGGGACAGAGGCACAGGAACACAGGGGAACTGGGAGGGCTGCTGTGCGACAGGGGAAGGACAGGCCCAGGGAACCCACTCTCCACGAGGCCCTCTCCAACATCATCGGAGCATACCATCATTCCCAGGAGACAATGGCAATGATTCTGGCCAAGTTTCAGGAGACCCAGCGGCTGCAGGAGGAACAGTATTTGGGCTTTAGGGAGGAACTCAAATCCATCAATTCCACCCTGGGCACCATCGTAGGGGTGCGGAAGGAAGTCCTCAACGCCAGGAGGGACACTGTGGCACAACAAGGGGCCCCTGACACTAGCCTGGACGATGAACTGCCCACCACCTCCGCCGGCGCTAGTGGACAGGAGGCACCACCACAGGACCACCACACCAGCACCCCACCCCCTGCAGAGGGAGAACCACCCCGCAAACGGTCCCTGAGATCCAGGACAAAGACAGAGAACAATGCCAAGACCCCCACCAAGAAATGTGACCACCCTGAATGTCATCCTTCTGTCCCACCTTGTCACCCTGTCCATACTTAAAGTGCCCCAGCTCCGCTTCCTATGCTCCTTTGGACAGTGCACCTGTGAGACTAATAGACTGGACTCTGCCATGGACATTCCTCCACCATCACCCCTCACCATTTTACAACCCCCTCCAAAATTGAGCACTTAAATAAACTCCCTTAAAGCACAAAACAATCTGGAGTCTGTCTGTGATTTCGAAATAGTGTATTAGCAATTACAGTGCCAAAATGCTCTTTCAAATGTAATGTCAACATACCTATGTTACACAGCTCTAGTCCATGAGGAAACAAAGCAGATGCCACACAGTGGGACCCACATCTGTGAAATCGTAAGGGAAAGTGTCAACTCAGTGACCATACACTGGGTGAAAATGACAGACAGTAGTGAGGTAGTCGATTTAAATTAGATGTAGCAGGCAGGTTTGTCTTCTTACCTGTGTTTCACTGGAAGTATTGCAGGATCACTGTGTTCCTGTTGTCGATGTCCCCTTCTTCTGCTTCCTCGCCTTCACTGTCCACAGGCTCCACAGCTGCAACAACACCTCCATCTGGACCATCCTCCTGCAGAAAAGGCACCTGTCGTCGCAAAGCCAAGTTTTGAAGCACACAGCAGGCCACGATGATCTGGCACACCTTCTTTGGTGAGTAGAATAGGGAACCACCTGTCATATGGAGGCACCGAAACCTGGCCTTCAGGAGGCCCAAGGCCCGCTCTATAATCCTCCTAGTTCGCCCATGGGCCTCATTGTAGCGTTCCTCTGCCCTTGTCCTGGGATTCCTCACTGGGGTCAGTAGCCATGACAGGTTGAGGTAACCAGAGTCACCTGCAAATGGCGAGGGACAACTGTTAGACACACACTAACTCTTAGGGATACACCCAGACCCAGACAACTATTCCCACTGATTTGGTTCCAGGTGCTCACCTAGTAGCCACACATGGTGCCTCTGTAGTTGCCCCATCACATAAGGGATGTTGCTATTCCGCAGGATGTAAGCGTCATGCACTGAGCCAGGGAATTTTGCATTAACATGGGAGATGTACTGGTCTGCCAAACACACCATCTGCACATTCATTGAATGGTAACTCTTCCGGTTTCTGTACACCTGTTCACTCCTGCGTGGGGGGACCAAGGCCACATGTGTCTCATCAATGGCATCTATGATGTTGGGGATATGTCCCAGGGCATAGAAGTCACCTTTCACTGTTGACAAATCCTCCACCTGAGGGACAACGATGTAGCTCCGCATGTGTTTCAGAAGGGCAGACAACACTCTGGACAACACGTTGGAAAACATAGGCTGGGACATCCCTGATGCTATGGCCACTGTTGTTTGAAATGACCCACTTGCAAGGAAATGGAGTACTGACAGCACCTGCACTTGAGGGGGGATCCCTGTGGGATGGCGGATAGCTGACATCAGGTCTGGCTCCAACTGGGCACACAGTTCTAGGATTGTGGCACGATCAAGTCTGTAGGTGATGATTACATGTCTTTCCTCCAGGCTGGAAGTACAAATGTCCTTGGATTGCAGACTGTTCAATGTGAAATCACATTTTGAATAAACTTTGGACTGATCAAGTGACCTTATTTGACTTCATAACTTATATGGTGCAATTTGGACTGATCTGTGTAACTATTTTCTATGTCAATTGTACATCTTAATGTTCCTGGTGTATGTTTAGGGGCCCCTCATTGTGTATTCTTGTGGCACGATCAAGTCTGTAGGTGATGATTACATGTCTTTCCTCCATTGTCGACAGGTCCACCAGCGGTCTGTACACCGGAGGATGACGCCATCTCCTCACATGTCCCAGCGGACGGTGCCTATGGAGGACAACAGCAAGCACAGAGTCAACCAACTCAGAGGTACGCAAACACAGCTTACTCAGAAAACTATTCATAGCCCGAAATTTGGCCGTATGAGTGTTGAGCCAAGGCCTAGGTATGTGTGACGCAGTTAAAAATAAAGCCATGTGGGCCCCTGAAATGGCGGCTGCCTGACCTGTAAAGTGGGACAATGGGATATGAGGTAACTGCGCTGGCGTTGTACACCGTGCGGTAGGAGGTCAAAGAACGCGGAGCAATTCTGCATTGGTTAACATTGGACCCTATGTGTCCCAGGAGCCAATGGCGATGTACGCCGGCGGTGACGGTACGCACCGCTGCGGACTTGACCGCCATTTTCTATCAGTTCAATCACTCGATACCTGATCTTTGACAGGAGAGGACCTACACTGCAAGTGCTGCTGTGACCTCAGTCTGGAAGAGACAATGGCTCGTGGGTCTGGGGAAAGGTCCCCTGCCTTCAGCACGGAGGAGTTGGAGAAACTCGTGGATGGGGTCCTCCCCAGTACACGCTACTCTACGGTCCTCCAGACAAACAGGTAAGTACACTGTGAGCATGCTGTATGGGAAATGCCTGTGTGGAGTGGGGTGGATGAAAGATAGGGGGGGGAATGAGACGTGCATGAAACAACTGTGCGTGCATGTGCCACATGGGAAGGGTAGGGATGCGGGCCAATGACTGTGACGGTGCAGTTGGTAATAACTTTTCTTTTTCCCCTGTACAATTCCTGTAGGTCAGCGCCCACCAGAAGAAGGATGTTTGGCGTGCCATCGCCAAGGACGTCCGGACCCTGGGGGTGTACCACAGACGGAGCACCCACTGCCGTAGAAGATGGGAGGACATTCGCCACTGGAGCAAGAAGACGGCGGAGGCCCAGCTGGGGATGGCCTCCCAACGTGGGAGGAGTGCCGGTCGCACCATGACCCACCTGATGTTCAGGATCCTGGCGGTGGCGTACCCGGAGTTGGATGGGCTCTTGAGGGGATCACAGCAGTCACAAGGGGGTGAGTACCGTCACATCCATCTGACTCTGCGCGCATTGGAGGTGTCTGGGTGGGGGAGCTGAGCAGTGGGTTCCCCTAGGCTAGGGCGAGCTTTGTAGGCAAGGACCCTTTGTGAGGCAGGCTAAGTGGCACCCCAACCCAACCAGTGGTAAGAGCCATCTACAACTAGTCAGGCTCCTGTGACTTCCATGTGTGCAGCAATCGGGTATAGGCCATGTACCCCATGTCCCTGTGATTAATTAGGGAACTCTAAGTGCATGGCGTAGTGCAGAGGGCTGCTGTGTCTGTAGTGTCCGCCAACGGTAGCGGCATTGTATGCATGGAACATGTCTTTCTTCTTTCTCCCCCCCCCCTTTCTGTGGTCTCCCAGTTCTTGTGTGCATTAGCATCATCAGGTGGTGGAACTGTGCCACCGGAGCAGGAGGGAGCTGCATCCCACATGGCCCTGGAGGGCCAGACAACGGAGTCTGAAGTCACCAGTGGGACGGAGGGCGAGGGGAGCTCCACGGCGGGGACAGGAGCAGTGACCAGCGACACCGACTCCTCCTCTGATGGAAGCTCCCTTGCGGTTGCCGGCCCCTCTGTGCCCACTGCATCAACAGGTACAGCCTCCAGCCCCCCTACCAGCACCGCCCTACCAGCAGCCCCTCAGCGTGTGTCCCGTGGCCGCTCACCCAGGAAGATGGGCATCTCCTTCGCCCCAGGCACCTCAGGCACTGCCCCAGTCAGCCCTGCTGCCCTCAGTGAGGAGGCCATTGACCTCCTGAGATCCCTCACTGTTGGGCAGTCTACCATTCTGAATGCAATCCAGGGTGTAGAGAGGCAGCTGCAACAGACAAATGCATACCTGGAGGGCATTCATTCTGGCCAGGCAGCCCAACAGCGAGCATTTCAGGCTCTGGCCTCTGCACTGATGGCAGCCATTGTCCCTGTGTCAAGCCTCCCCCTCCAACTTCCTCCACCCAGACCCAATCTCCAGTACCTCAGCCTATCCCAAGCACACCATCAGACCAGCATGCACACACATCAACACACAAGGGTGGCTCAGGCAAACATAAGTACCACCAATCCCACAGGCACTCACACAAGCATCATACCCATGCACACATACCAACATCCAATGCCTCCCCTGTGTCCCCCTCCTCCACGTCTCCCTCCTCCCTCCCTTTCACGTCTCCACTCACACCTGCATGCACTACATCTTCAGCCACTACCTCCATCACCAGCACGCCCATCACCACACACTGCTCACGTGCACTCACCACCCCCACTACCATTCACACATCCCCTGTGTCCTCTACCAGTGTGTCTGTGAGCCCTCCTCCCAAAGTACACAAACGCAGTCACACATCCACCCAACAGCCATCCACCTCACAACAGCCTCCAGCCTATGCACCTTCACCCAAAGTCAGCAAACGAACACCTCCTACAACCACTACCTCTTCCTCCACTCCCAAACCCCCTCCATATACCCGTCCCAGTGTGTCTAAAAAGCTTTTCCTATCAAATGTTGACCTCTTTCCTACACCTCCCCTACCCCGTCCGTCCCCAAGGGCCCTCCTTTCTAGGTCCCAACCCAGCACCTCAGCCACCACATCACCGGGCACAGTGGTGCCAGCAATAGCCGGATTTTGGAGTGCGCCAAGCAACAGGGCTGCCAGTGTCCCAAGGAGCGAGGCCAAGGACATTCCCCCACCTCCAAAACAGAAAAAGTTGCCCACATCCCGGATGGAGAAGGCCAAAACACCTGCCACCAAGGGCTCAGGCAAGACAATTGTTGGACGTGGCAAGACAGCTGCGCCACCTTCCAAGGTGGGGAAGGGCCTGAAAATGAAAGGCAAGTCAACGTCACCACCAACCTGCACGGCAGACAAGACCGCCACCGGCACCGCCACATTCACCGCCGCCACGGACACCACCGCCAGCACCCCATATACTGAGCCCTTCAGCACCACCGCAGTCAGTGAGCCCGCCACCAGCACCGCCGCTACTGGCACCGCCTCCTGCACCGCAGTCAGTGAGCCCGCCACCAGCACCGCAGTCAGTGAGCCAGCCACCTTCACCGCAGTCAGTGAGTCTGCCACAGCACTGCAGCCACAATGACCGCTGCAAGCACCGCCACTACTGACCCCGCCTCCAGCACCGCCAGCGGCACCGCGACATCCTGAGCCAGTGGCACCACCGCAGACATGGCTGCCATCCCAGTGATCATTCGTACGAGGCTGGTGGGCAGTTCCAGGGGCCTGGGCAGCTTGCATGTTGCACCACCGTCTGTGGAGTGTCACATCGACCACCTCAGTCCTTGCAGGATGAAGCACTCTGGGCACAAAGCCCCCTCCAGAACCAGTGGAGAAAGACATCCACTACCTCAGTCCTTGGCAGGATGAAGCACTCTGGGCACAAAGCCCCCTCCAGAACCAGTGGAGACTGTTATCCACTTGAGAGACTGTGGCTTTGCACTCCCCAGGATAAAGCAATGGGCAACCCACCCACTGGAGAAACTTGAGGAACTGTGGCTTTGCACTCCCTAGGATAAAGCAGTGGGCAACCCACCCACTGGAGAGACTTGAGGAACTGTGGCTTTGCACTCCCCAGGATAAAGCAGTGGGCAACCCACCCACTGGAGTGACTTGAGAGACTGTGGCTTTGCACTCCCAAGGATACATCAATGGGCATGGAGCCATCTCGTGGATCTGGCGTCGTGGACTCATCCGGCTGAGGTGCCCCCCCTGCCCTTCCCCCTGAGGTGCCTGTTTTATTTCGATCTGATGCCCCTGCAGTGTTCTCTCTGTTTCAATCGGGTATCGAGTGTGGGCCTCACCCATGCATTTTGGGCCCAGTGGTCCACGGACTATATAAGGGCAGTACCTGGACTTGAATTCTTGGTGTACATAATTGTTTGTAGTGTAAATACATTTTTCACTAATGGATTTTTCTTGATTACAGTGGTTACAATCATTTCCTTTTGTCCTTACGTTCTTCCAGGGGGGTTGGGGGGTGTAAATGTGATGTTGCAGCATGTATTTGTGTGTATGTTGTTGTGGGTGAGGGTGGAGGTGTTGCGTGTTGCGTGTGTGTGTCACTCTCTTTTCCCTCCCCCTCCCCTGTGTTGTAGGTGCAGTACTCACCGTGGTCGTCACCGCCGTCTTTCGTGCTCCTGGTAGAGGAGCAGGAAGACTATCGCAGGGAGGATTTGGAGTTCAGGCTCCATGGCGTCCTGGTTCCTCGTGGGTTGTGTAGAGGTGAGTGTTTTCCCTTCCAAGTCCTGTTTCCGCCCGGAAAAGGTGGCGGATTGGTCACCGCCGTCTTTCGTGCTCCTGGTAGAGGAGCAGGAAGACTATCGCAGGGAGGATTTGGAGTTCAGGCTCCATGGCGTCCTGGTTCCTCGTGGGTTGTGTAGAGGTGAGTGTTTTCCCTTCCAAGTCCTGTTTCCGCCCGGAAAAGGTGGCGGATTGGTCACCGCCGTCTTTCGTGCTCCTGGTAGAGGAGCAGGAAGACTATCGCAGGGAGGATTTGGAGTTCAGGCTCCATGGCGTCCTGGTTCCTCGTGGGTTGTATAGAGGTGAGTGTTTTCCCTTCCAAGTCCTGTTTCCGCCCGGAAAAGGTGGCGGATTGGCCTCTCATACTAGTGTGATCGGTACATTGTCTTCCGCCTGTCTGTTGGCGGTGACCGCCATGCTGTTTGTTTGTACCGCCGTGGTGGTCAGAGTGTTAAAGTGGCTGTCTATGTTGGCGGTTTCCGCCATGGTCATAATCCCAGTTTTTTTTACCGCGGGCCTGTTGGCGGTTTTACCGCCGCTTTACCACCGACCGCCAGAGTTGTAATGAGGGCCATAGTGTTAATCACTGGAAGGAGCTATCTATGACCTAAAGAGTTCTCCATGCAGGTATAGTGCCAATCACTGAAAGGTGTTGTCCTCATCTGAAGGGTTCTACGTGTAGGTACAGTGTCAGTCACTGGAAGGAGCTGTCCAAGGTCTGCAGCCGTCTGACCGCAGGTATAATTTAAATCCTTAGAAGGAGCTGTCCATGGCCAGAAGTGTTCTACCTGCAGGAGAGGAGTCAATTAATGGAATGAGCTGTTCGTGGGCTGAAGGGCTCTCTTTGTAGATATAGGGGGTCATTCTGACCCTGGCGGTCATTGACCGCCAGGGCCAACGACCACGGAAGCACCGCCAACAGGCTGGCGGTGCTTCCTGGCCAATTCTGACCGCGGCGGTAAAGCCGCGGTCAGAAAAGGGAAACCGGCGGTTTCCCGCCGGTTTTCCCCTGGCCAAAGGAATCCTCCATGGCGGCGCTGCTTGGGATTCCGACCCCCTTCCCGCCAGCCTGTTCCTGGCGGTTTACACCGCCAGGAAGAGGCTGGCGGGAACGGGTGTCGTGGGGCCCCTGGGGGCCCCTGCACTGCCCATGCCACTGGCATGGGCAGTGCAGGGGCCCCCTAACAGGGCCCCAGCAAGATTTTCAGTGTCTGCTTGGCAGACACTGAAAATCGCGACGGGTGCCACTGCACCCGTCGCACCTCAGCAAATCCGCCGGCTCCATTCGGAGCCGGCTTCATCTTTGCTGGGGCTTTCCCGCTGGGCCGGCGGGCGATCTTTTGCAGATCGCCCGCCGGCCCAGCGGGAAAGTCGGAATGCCCCCCGCGGTCATCTGACCACGGAGCGGTGTTTGGGCGGTTTCCGCCCGGCGGGCGGCGCCCGCCGCCCGCCGGGGTCGGAATGACCCCCATAGTGTTAATCACTTGAAGGAGCTGTCCAGGGGTGGAAGGATTCCGAATGATGGTATAGTGTTAATCACCTGAAGGAGCTGTCCATGGCAGAAGGCTTATTCTTTCAGGGATAGTGTCAATCACTGGATTCAGCTGTCCATGTCCTGAAGGGTTCTGCTGCAGGTATAGTGTCAATCACTGGAAGGAGCTGTCCATGGCCTGAACGGTTCTGCGTGCGAATATAGTGTCAATCACTGGAAGGAGCTGTCTATGTCCTCTAGGGTTCTGCGTGGAGGTATAGTGTCAATCACTTGAAGGAACTCTTCATGGCAGAAGGGTTATGTGTGCAGGCACAGTGTTAATCACTGGAATCAGCTGTCCATGGCCTAAAGGATTCTGCATGCAGCTTTAGTGTTAATCACTGGAAGTAGCTGTCTATGGCCTGAAAGGTTCTGCATTCAGGTATTTTGTCAATCACTAGAAGCAGCTATCAATGGTCTAAATGGTTCTGTATGCAGGTATAGTTTCAATCACTGGAAGGAGTTGTCCATTGTCTGAAAGGTTCTGTGTGCAGATATCATGTCAATCACTGGAGGGAGTTGTCTATGTCCTAAAGGGTTCTGCGTACAGGTATAGTGTTAATCACTGGGAGGTACCCACCTCATCTGAAGGGTTCTGCGTGCAGGTATACTGTCAATCGCTGAAAGGAGCTGCTATGTCCTGATGGGTTCTCTGTGTCAAAATAGTGTCACTCACTGGAAGCAGCTGTCAATAGTCTGAATGGTTCTGTGTGCACGTATAGTGTCAATCACTGGAAGGAGCTGTCCATGGTCTGAAGGGTTCTAGGTGCAGTTATAGTGTCAATCACTGGAAGGAACTGTCCATAGGCTGAATGGTTCTGTATACAGGTATAGTGTCAATCACTGGAAGGAGCTGTCCATGGTCTGAAGGATTTTGTAAATGACTGGATGGAGCTGCCATTGAACTGAAGGGTTCTAGGTGCAGGCACAGTGTAAATCACTGAAAGGAACTGTCCATAGGCTGAAGGGTTCTATGTGCAGTAATAGTGTCAATCACTGGAAGAAGCTGTCCAAGGCCTGAATGGTCCAATGTGCAGGTATAGTGTCAATCGTTGGAAGGAGTAGTCTATGTTCTGAAGTGTTCTGTGTGCAGGTACAGTGTCAATCACTGGAAGGAGCTGTCCATTGTCTGAAGGGTTCTGTGTGCAGATATCATGTCGATCACTGGAAGGAGTTGTCAATGTCCTAAAGGGTTCTGCGGACAGGTATAGTGTCAATCACTGGAAGGAGCTGTCCATGGTCTGAAGGATTTTGCATGCAGGTACAGTGTCAGTGACTGGATGGAGCTGTCCATGGACTGGGGGGTTCTAGGTGCAGGCATAGTGTAATTCACTGGAAGGAACTGTCCATAGGCTGAAGGGTTCTGTATACAGGTATAGTGTCAATCACTGGAAGGAGCTGTCCATAGACTGAAGGGTTCTTGGTGCAGGTATAGTGTCATTCACTGGAAGGAACTGTCCATAGGCTGAAGGGTTCTGTATACAGGTATAGTGTCAATCACTGGAAGGAGCTGTCCATGGTCTGAAGGATTCTGCGTGCAGGTGTAGTGTCAATCACTGAAACAAGCTGTCCATGTCCTGAAGGGTTCTATGTGCAGTAATAGTGTCAATCACTGGAAGGAGCTGTTCAAGTCCTGAATGGTCCAATGTGCAGGTATAGTGTCAATCACTGGAAGGAGCTGTCTATGTCCTGAAGGTTTCTGTGTGCAGGTATTGTGTCAATCACTGGAAGAAGCTGTCCTTCTCTGAGGGGTTCTGTGTGCAGGTATACTGTCAATCACTGGAAAAAGTTGTCCATGTCCTGATGGATTCCGTGTGCAAAGATAGGCCCTCATTTCAACCTTGGCGGTCAGGCTGAACCGCTAGTCGTCCCCCCATGCGGCGGGAAACCCACCAGCCGCATTTGAACCTCCCAGCAGGGCCGGCAGGCGGAAACAGAGTTACGCCCGTAACATTGCAGCCGGCTCCTAATGGAGCTGGCGGCAATGTGGCGGTGCGGCAGGTGCAGCAGCACCTGTCGCGCTTTTCACTGTCTGCCAGGCAGACAGTGAAAATCGTGACAGGGCTGTGACTGGGGGGCCCTGCACTGCCCATGGCAAGTGCATGGGCAGTGCAGGGGCCCCCAGGGGCCCCACGTCTCCCCTTACCACCAGCCGTGTCTACCGCCATGGACAGGCTGGCGGTAAGGGGAGTCAATATCCCCAGGGCAGCGCTGCCCTTGTGGATACTGACCGCCGGGACATCCATGGCGGTAAACCACCGGTCCTGGTGGTGTGACCGCAGCGCTACCGCCGCGGTCATAATATGGCGAGTCGTACCGCCAGCCTGTTGGCGGTACGAATGCCACTTTAGCCAGGGTTGTAATGAGGCCCATAGTGTCAATCACTGGAAGGAGCTGTCAATGGTTTGAAGGGTTCTTCATGCAGGTATAGTGTTATTCACTGGAAGGAGCTGTCTTAGGAAGCGACCAGAGGTGGCCCTCAAGGAGCTGCCAAGGCAGCACCAGGTCTGCATCTGACCCCTAGACAAGCGAGGACTGACCTTTAGAGGGTCTAGGAAAGCCTCTCAGTGCTAAAGTGTTTTATCCAAGAATGATCCAGTTAATTTAAAGAAAGTTTCTCAAAAATACGCTGTTCGATAAAGTTCAATTCATTTCTGGGCCGATTTCACACCAATTGCAGTGAACATATTCATTTATAGTATGGTAAGTAATTAGTAAATTAAAAGGGTGAGTTGATAAGATGAGAAAACAATTATATGGAAATGCACTCTTCAAAGCAAAATCACTATTGACTTCCCTGCTGAGAGTTATTATTAACAAAAAATGACATAATAGCCATCAAATCAATCAGCACCACATGAGAGAATCTGATGAATAATTTTTTTGACACTTAGAAATCTAAGGGCCCAGTTACGATGTTGGCGGTCCAACTGCCGAACCGCCAATACAGCAGTCGGGTGGACGCCGCCAAGCCGGCTGCCTCCCCACCACAGTATTATGACACTACTGCCAGCTTGGCGGTTGTGCCTACGTCGGTGTTACAGTGGTGTCATGCTTTGGCTCAGAAAGTGAGCCTTAAGCACATACCATTGCAGTGCGGTGCCAGATGCACCTCGGGCACACTGTTGCCACGCACAATGTTCTGCATGGCAACAGTGTACACGACAGTACCAGCATAAGGGGGCACAACATGTGCCCGCAACCACACTGCCCAATGGGCAAAATCACCATAGGGCCCAGGGCTCCTTCCCTGCCTTTCCGTCAGGCTTTTCAAGGCGGGAACCCCACCATGGACAGCTCATCGGAAAAGCAGGTTGTGTCCAGCACGTGATTGACAACAGCTTTCCCCACCAGTTGTGCGATCTTGTGGCAGTCTAACTGCCATCCTCGTAATCTGGTGGTCGGACAGCCGAGGATGCGGCAGTCGGACCGCAACCAGTATGTGTACGGCAGTCCCAGGACCATTGTACTCATAATCAGGCCCTAAGTTTATAACTGCCGAGCTTTTTAAGGTGGGAACCCCGCCATGGTCAGCTCGTTGAAAAGGCAGGTCATGATCAGCACGCGATTGACAACAGATTTCCCTACCGGTTGTGTGGTCTTGTGGCAGTCCAACTGCCATCCTCGTAATCTGGAGGTTGGACTGCCGAGGATGCGGGAGTCGGACCGCCACCATGGGTACGGCAGTCCCAGGATCGATGTACTCATTATCGGGCCCTAAGTGCATAACTGCAGGTAAAAATTGTAAAAACAAATAAAGAAACAATTTATTGGCCCGAGGAACAAACCTAATAAGAGGAATGTTCTGGAATGGTGCAGGAGTTTCCAGTGTTAGGACATTGTTTATTGAATATTATCCCTGTGGTGAGTAAAAGACCTGCAGTGACGTGGCATTGGAGAGTTCTGCATAATGCTAACCCCTAGTCTTGACATAACATCTGCACTCAGAAATTTCCAAAATACCAACGGCCTAATTACAAGTGTGGTGGTCCTCGGACCCCGACACTCGCAGTAACTGTCGTACCACTGCAGTTGTGGCGCTCCGCCTGCCACAATACGAGGTTGGCGGGCACCCCCGCCAACCTACCGCCGTGTCTGCTGGGATCAGAAATCCCAACGGTCTGATTGCGGGTGCAGGTTGCAATCAGCCCGGAAGGCGCTGTACGCAGCGCGGCCCTGCTGATTACAACCTGGTTCTCCACTAGCCAAAAGGCTGGCAGATAGGTGCAGGGGACTATGGGGGGGGCACAGTATTACAAGGGTGCTGGCCAGGAGTCTGACTGCCCAGCACCCTTGTAATGCTCACTGGCTGCTGTGCAGACAAAGTGCATTACGAAGGTGCTGGTGCCCCCTATGGGCGGCATTATTGCCGCCGGCTCAATTGCGAGCCGGCGACAATGCTGCTGCCACTTTCCTGCTGGGCTGACCGGCGGAAACCTTGATTCCACCGGTCAGCCCAGTGGGAAAGTCCTAATGGGCCCAGTGGGCTTGTAGCCAGAATGGTGGCAACAATCCAGTCTGGAGCTTGGCGGACAAGTGTTCCTGTCCGTCAAACTCATAATTGGGCCTCAAATCAGTTGTTTTCGTTTTTTAGGAATGAGACTCTTGGGCCCTGATCCCCAGTCAGGTGATAATCCTGCTTTGGGTTCAGCTTTGAGAAACAGGATTACAAACTGGGTAGAAACTACGCACCCTGGGAAAGCTGTCCACACATTTTTGCCAGGAAAAAGTCATGCGGTAATACCATCAGAAAATTGCACAAAAAGGAGCTTGCACACCTTGGATTGGTGAAAGTGTGAACAATTAGTATATCCAGTAATCAGTCAACTCTTTATAAACTGTATTTACCAGGTAAGCAGTTTGCGCCCGAAATTAGGACCAAATTGATATCAGGGACTAAGGGTCTGATCTAGAACTCGGCGAATGGGTTGCTCCATCACAATGGTGATGGTGTAACCGTCCGCCGAAATCTAATTCCCATTCTATCCTATGGGATTTAGATTTTGGCAGGAGGAATATCCGTCACCGGTGTGACGAGTAACCCGTCTGCCAACTTCTAAATCAGGCCCTAAGTGTGTTAAGATATGTATTCCTGCGCACTCAAAAATGTGTCAATGTGTTAAAAGGCCTACCTCTAACCTCTCAAACATAGTTATACACATCAAAACACTTTAGGTTTGAGAGTCTGTCGGCGAACTCAGATGCGATCGCGCCAACAGATTGCGCAAGATCACTTAGGCAGGAATTACACCTTAGGCATCCTTCTGCCTTACTTAGTAATATCCCCCCATTTGTACACAGACAATGCTTCTTCTGTGCGCGTAAACGTGTACAGGTCCAGGTTAAACTGATATAATTCCTTTAAATAATGGATACATCATGTCAGTGATCTAGTGTACAGGATTGCAGTGCTCCTATCACAAACCATAAAGTATAAAGTCAACACAGGGCTGCGCGGTACCCCTTGAGTGTATGTACACGCTCAACCTCAGACGAGCACCCAACATCACGCCAGCTCTAGAATAAAGCTAACAAGACCCAGTCACATCTCCTACCAGGGGCTGTATGTCATACCCCAGACATACTCCTGCTGTTCCCATCAACCTGTGCGGAACACACAAAAGCCCTGATGCTGTCCAGTCTGGACATGGCCTACAAGAGCATCCTAAGAAATTACCCAAAGAAGCTCCAAAGGCTGTAAAGCAAAGCAGCCAGGTTACCCTTGAATGTTTATAACTGAGCCACACAACACTCACTTTAAAAGTGGTCCAGGATAACAGATAATGTAGTTCAAAATGTTATGTATCTACTGCTGTAGGTCAAGCAATCAATCAAGGGTTTATAAAGTGCGGCAAATCACCCATGAGGGTCTCAAGGTGCTGAAAAAGTAAGAAGAAGACAGGAGCAAGAGCGATGCAGTGGCACGGAGAGAGCTGGGCCTGGGTCCTGCTCAATGGGGTCGCATTGCGGCCTCCAGTAAGGAGTTCCTGGGAGGAGGGATGGATGCTGGGAGGCGGTGGCCGGGGCTAGGCAGGTGACGGGAAATAATGGGCGGCATATGGGAGCAGCAAGAGTAAAGCCGTGAAAATGAGGGAGAAGAAAGGAGAAGGCACACAATAAACATGAGAAAAAGCAAGGAGAATGTACACAAAAAACATGAGAAAAAGCAAGGAGAAAGCACACAAAAAATGAAGGAAAAAAGCAAGGAGGAAGCAGTGAAAATGAGACAAAAGCAAAGAGAAGGCACAAAAAACGGGGGGAAAAGCAAGGAGGAAGCACACAAAAAATGAAGGAAAAAGCAAGAAAGAAGCAGTGAAAATGAGACAAAAGCTAAGAGAAGGCACAAAAAACAGGGGAAAAAGCAAAGTGAAGACAGGAGCCAAAACGAATCAGCAGCAGGTAGAGAGGTGAGGCTAGGTGCACTTACGTGACTTGTCAACTCCCCGTAAAATACTGAACTACGGCGAGATGAAGGCAAAGATGTACTAACACTTTGTGCTGGGTTCACAAAACAAAAGTAACTCAACCTTGGAAAGTGTTGAATTGGGATTTGCTTACTAGCGTGACACTTATTTTACAACAGTAAGTAGGCCTGAAGTAACACAAAGTAGCACTCACCATCACGTGGGTGTGGTACGGTGGTGCTCCCGTGCAGCCACCCACGGTTGTTAATGCTAAGACCTATCTTCCAAAAAAGATACACAGGACTTTATACCAAAAGTGTACCAGCAGAAGGGGAGAGGTTTACGGTGCTATATCTTAGTACCTATAGCGCGGCTCTGCTCTCTCCCTTTCACGCAACGCAGCGCTACAACTTTGGTTAAGTTTCTTCATTGCACTGCATTGCATGAGGAATTTAAAAAATGTGGCCCAAAAAGGTTATTCAGTGTTAACACTCGGGGGAGTCTACGGAAACTTGAATTGCGTAAGTACAGAAATGCACTCAGTCAGCCACCTCATCACAGTCTCTCTCCGACGGACCCTGCATGTCTCACTCTCGATGGAAAACCCAATGACTTTTCTTTGCTCGAATACTCTTGCATTTGCGACACATACACATTCCAAGTGCACACACATGCACACAAGTATGCACACTCACAAACCTGCATAAACATTGTACACACATATATGCACAAGCAGGATACGCACACAAAGAGAATAGACACAGAATGCACACAATACACACAAACAAAACAGATGTAGAAAGCTGTATGTCACAAAATAGTCAGATGGCGTATCAAGCTATCGTGAAGGTAAGCGAACGATCACTATTATTAACTCCACTGTGACGATATTTTGGGAGTCCATATTATGGTCATGATTTTTCTGTAGGCAGGTATTTCGACCATGATATTGGGGTACAACATCCATGCACACATTGTAAACTACACACATACAGACAGGGCTTTAAGTGTGATGAAAAAACTGGGGGGTCTCTCAAAGGGGAATGGTCGATAAAACTAAGGGTGTGGCTTAAAAACATCTAAGCCAATGGTTCCCAATCGTTTGACTCCTGAGGACCCCCACCAAATCATTATTTGAAGTCAGGGACGCCCAAGCAATTTGTAGGATTTTAAATTTCAAACATTGAAACAGTAATTCACAAAAAATACACAAACAAGTACACACCAAACAAATACTCTAATTACTATAATTATTTTATATTGAAAAAATATGCAAAAATTTAAAAATTTTAATGGGAAGGCTGGCGGTGCATTTCGGCGACTAACTCTTCATTGTTTGCTTTTATTTAGGAAAGTTGAATCCTCAGATCAGATTCTCCATTTCCCAAGTGATTTCTGGTTTTATTTTTGAGGTACATAAGATCTGAGAAAGCTTTTCGTATAAATATATGGTGGGGAAAGAAAGTAAAACCATAAGGGCCTCATCTATCATAGCCTCTCCGTCACATGTCATTCATTTGTTTTCTAGCACCTCTCATACCAGTGTAGAGTGCCAGAGCACTTTACAGGGGACTACAGGGTGTAGGATTCACGTCATCCACACTGGTGGCATTTTCTAGGAGTGCTTGGTCTGGAGAAGCAAAAACTCGGGATTCAGAACATAACACAGTTGTTAGCTTTGACTTTAATGAAAACAATGTATTTCTGAGCAAGCAACCCTCTTTTAGCAGCATAAGGATAATGAAAGACGGGTAAAAAACATAACTTTATTATTTTTGTCATGCAGCTTGCATGCAGCTCTTTGATGGCTGTTCATAGCTCACTGTGCTGGATTACGACTGTAACTTATGAACTACTAAGTAACAAAAGAACCTCTGTGACAAAAGCAATAACCCGCTGTGCTATGCACATAAAATTCTGTTCTTTGCATGATACAGGTAAAATTCTGTTCTTTGCATGATATACGGTCGTTGCAGCAGGCACATTAACCATCTGTTCTACTTTAGATGAGTCAAAAATGCCACCAGACGAAACTCCTTTCCTCCTCCAGCAGGTACATTAATCACCAGAGTTAGCTTGATGCTTTTATTTTTACAAGGAACTTTTCAGTGCTTTAAAAACTGCTGCACAAAGTAAGTAATAAATATAAAAACAGCACTTTTCTGTCAGAGGCCCCAGCTGGAGAAGTGACTTCCTATCAGCCCAGGCCTGAGGATCCCCTGGGAATGTGTCGGACCCCAGGTTGGGAACTGCTGATCTAAGCTAAAAAGCTGTGCTTAGCATAGTGTGCTGCCCGACTGTTATTTTGCTGCATTTTCTGTCATTGCATCCAGATATATAATACAAGTAACATTACACCTACAACAACCAGGACTATTGGCTTTGTCAAAGGTTGTTAGTTGCATAAGATAAATAAGTAACAACAATGGCTTCTTTGTATAAAATATTGAAAATTCTTCACTTCTGAAATGAAGGCCCACTTAAAGCCCTGCATACATAAAACACACACAGTGAACCCTGCCTCCGCAGCACAGAGACACAACACACCCACAAACACTGCATAGAACAAACACACAGCATGCACACCGGACATACACACAAGTGCACAGCGGGCACATGCATTATGCAGTGTGTACACAAGCTGCCCAGGTGAGCTGCGAGCACCACACACCGTGTAAACAAAAATGACACGTTTCCGTCTCAACTAGGCCAAGATTGATGCCTCTGTCGTGAGTACGTGTTGGACACGTGTTGGGCGCCATACGGCGGGCGGCTGACGGTGCAATCAATATTTAACTGCCTGCCTACAGTTACCTTCCTAAGTGCCCGCACGCCCCTTCCTGCGGGGCGCTGCTCGTGTCGAACACCATGTATAATTCATCGCCACATCCAGGTGAATTAATGGCGCCGTCGGATCTGAGAAAAGCTGCCATGCAGGAGAGCCATGTTTCATCCGCAGATGTTCCTCGCCCCTCTCCCTTCCCAGCATCCCTGAGACGAGGCAGGTGAGGTGTGGATGGGGAGGAGGGAAGAGAAGCCTTCTGCCTGCCCAGAGAGAGTGCCTGGGAGCCGGGGTAGACCACGAGGCCGCCCCCCCTGTAACATAAGGCAACTTGTTGACTATAGCTCCGAGATTCCCTCGTTCTGTGCCCGGCTACCACACTCCACCCACCTGTTTGATCTTGGTCGAATCACAATGTTGTCTCTCAGTTCACGTGCAAGAACGCTCCTAGCCTGATAAGGGGGTGGAGATTCCTACATGCGGGTATCATCTGCCCTCCCAGGACACATTGGCCTTTAATGTAGGATGCATGACCCTCGAGCCATAGTTTAGTAACAAAGGCTGAGCTGGGGACTTACTCCCAGACAGGGAGTGATGGTAAGAGAAAAAACAAAAATGCGATACTGAATTCAGGTTCCAGAGAGAGATGATATAAAAAACATTATAAAAATCCGTTCAATGTTTTCAAGAAAACTGTTTTGAAAAAAATTTAAGAAAATTCAGAAAAATATGTACATTTAATCGTATTCAAAATAAGTTTATAAGGCGAAACATTAGACAGAAAAAACAGAAACCTTATAAGGGCCTCCTTACTAGCTGGTTGCAAACAGACTTTTAGGCCCAACAGGTGTTATTGCAGTGCTCAAATTACGCATTGGCACAGATGTTTTTTAAAGCTCAGAAGGTGAGAACACGTGCAGTGTTACCGCTCACTGACACCCTGACCTGCGGATCCCAGAATGGTACCACCCTAGAGGGAAACAGGGTCCACCCCGTCCACTTCGGATACAATTCTTATGGATATATGTTATGTTATGTTAAGGCTTTTTACAGAGCGCAGCAATACCCGAGGGTGTCTTGGCGCTAGCTGAATGAGCCTACTGGTTAGAGTCCCTACAAGGAATGGAAGACCTATGGACGGGGTGGACCTAAGTCTGAGTTGAACCACCAGGTTTTCACTGATTTGATGGTGGTAGGCAGAGCATTCCATGCCTTGGTAGCTCCACTAAAGAAGCTTCTGCGCCCCTGGACGAAGGGTTAAACCCGGGAACTGTAGCCATCATGCTGGATGATGACCTAAGTGTCCTTCCTGGTACGTACCATTTGATGCTCTCGCTAAAGAAGACCAAGCCTTGGTTGTTGAGCGTTTTACAGGCAATGCTCTGCCCAACAGGAAGCCATTGTAGTTTCCTGATGTGTTTGGAGACAGGATGAAATTTGGGAATATTCAGGAGTAAGCGTGCTGCGGCGTTCTGCGGTGTCTGTAGTTTGTTTAATAAAGATTGCTGTGTGAACAGAAAGAGGCCATTGGACATTGCCGGTGAGGTAGTGACCAGATTCTGTAGATATTCTGGGATAAAAGGAAGAATCTTTTTTAAGGACCTGAGCATAAAAAAAGTTGAGGAGATTACCGCCTTGACATGGTCTGCGTGGGACAGTCTGGTGTCTGTGATGATTCCGGGGTTGCGGGGTTTGCTTAACAGGACCAGGAGTGGGCCCAGTTCCTGTGGCCAGCAGGAATCTGTCCACAAGGAAGGATGTGTTCTGAAAAGTAATACTTCGGTCTTACTACAATTTAATCTCAGACAGTTTTTAGTCATCCATGTACTGACTGCCCGCAAACAGTCACAGAATCTGGTCCTGAGTTTAGTATCTTCACTGGCAAAGAATACAACAATTTGTGTGCCATCAGCATTAGATGTAAGCGAGAAGCCAAATGATCTTGTTAAACTGTCTAGCAAAGTAACACAGACATTAAAGAGGGTGGGACTGAGCGAGGAGCCCTGAGGGACCCCACAAAGGTTGGAAAATGAAGGTGAAACAAATTCGCCAAGGCGAACCTCTTGTGTACGGTCAGAGAGGAAAGACTTCATCAGTACCCAGGCTGCCCCAGTAATCCCTTTGTCAGCGAGGCGCTCCAATGGAAGCCCGTGGTTGAACGTATCGAAGGCCGCTGACAGGTCGAGCAGGATAAGTGCAGCCCGCCCTACCCCATCAAGGGACCGTCTGATTTCCTCAGTGACCTTGATCAGTGTTGTTTCCGTACTGTGGCCACTACAGAACCTGAACTGAGTGTCATTAGGAATGTTGTGGGTATCGATGAACTCTACAATTTGCCTGTTTATTATCTTTTCTACAAATTTAGCCGGAAAGGCTAGGCTGGATATAGGACAGTAGCTGTGTGGGACCTTGGGGTCCAGGTTAGACAAACTCACACCTATGGGCATTTCCAATTAATTGTTGCTTCCTAAAATGAACCTTCATACTGATAACTCAATACATATATTGTTGGAATTGCCAAATTAATTTTATTCTAGAATACCCATTTCACATGGTTTAAAACAAGGATGTGATTTCTCGTCCTTACTGTTTTCCTTGTACTTATCGTATCTACCAAGGCATATAACATTTTCAACTTATTTTTTCCAAAACTAGGAAACCCTAAAATTTCTACGTTGATGTATGCAAACCATTTGGTCTTGATAGATCTCAGTCCAGTTGGACTACAAAAGGCAATTAAATGCACAACCAGTTTGCACAAAGTCACATAATGTAATGGCAAAACTATGATGAAAATAAAACAAGATAATTATTTTGTGAGCTTATGAGTTGACAGCTCATCGGACATGGCACTTTAATCAAAAAGGCCTGGAGATAGTAAAAAGGTAAGTTTACTTTGGAGCCAATGTGACAAATAATTTATACTGGTCGAGCTACAGCAAAAACCAGCCGGCTGAAGCCAGATCCGGTCTAGCCCTTTGCCAATTTTTAGAGTCCAAGGAAAAAATATATTTCTTTCCTAATGAAAGTCTAAACTACAGAATTCCATGCAATTGCGCTTTATGAAATTGAAGTTCAACCACCTACTTCAATTGTGAAAAGTCATAAAATAGAATCCCAACTTTGGAAGGCATTCCTTCGCATTTGTCAATCGACTCCAGTGGAAACTTTACGATTAGAAATGGACTTGGTAGCAATAACTTATCAATCCTTTACACAAGTGATGAATTATATTTATTATCTTTTGAAAGCCTTAGAATTAATTTGGAAAAGGCAAATTTAGTTTGAATTATCAAACGATATGGAGGGAAACTTTATTCACTCTATTAGTGTCTTTCTGCTTAAAGTTTGTGGACATATATAAACAAAATTTAAAACCAAACAAGTTTGATAACAATTAATTTATGGTTGAAAAAAGTGGCTAAACAACACGTTTTTTAAATGATTTTCAACACTGTGTAAATAGCAAAAGACTACATTTTAGTTGCACTTTTGTACCTTTGAACGTTTGTAAATATGGGAAAAATGCAATTTTATTTCATATCAAATCTTAGTTTTGAGGTTATAAGATTTTACATATATTTCAAGTTTAGAAATCATCCTATTGGCGAAAATATGAGAGTAGTTGGTAGAGTTGGTAGTATGGTGTGGATAGTCAAGACCTAAATCATGTATTGTTCTTTGTCCAGAATTAATAATGTATCAACAATGAATTTTAAGATCTATCTTTGCAAAGTTCAATGTACATACCTCCTCGGAAGCCTTATTTGTGCTATTTATCCAAAATCAGTTAACATTTGTTATAGTTTACTAGAATTTTTTAATTCTATTGTCACATTGCAACTGTCAATTATATTTTATTTTGATCTGCCATTTTATGAATGAGTAATAGTTCTGTGGTAATAAATGAAAAATGATGTAATTATTGCAGCAGGTTTGTTCACAAAGTAAAGCCATGTGCCCAGAGAGGCTTTCTTAAAGATGCAAAGAAAATACTGTCCCTCTGTTAATATGTCTGCTATGCAATATTTTGAGGGATGCACTGTGCTTGTGCAAGACTTAAAATGCAAACTTAATATTCTGATTCCTTTTCTCAAAACTCTTCTTTGAAAGTACAGTTTACTTTTGCTAATGCAGTCTGTTCGGCAAGTGGACCTTACATCCTGTTTCCATATTACTGTAATAAGAGATGTTGCTTCCTTATGTTATTTCTGGGGCAGCTGGGGCAGCACACACACATTCACCCAACTAAGAACTATGAAATACTTCCCCTAACAAAAAATCATTATTTGCTTTTTACTTATTGCTTTCAGCCGCATAATTTTTCTGTTGTAGTTTGCTCTGATAGGATAATCTTTCACAAACTGTGACTGAGCCATGTTTCATTTAATCTCGAACTACACAAGTGTCCGTGTATTTTGCTTCTAGGTCTTTCTGTTTTCATCACTTTCATCAGCATCCACAATTTTTGAAGAATAATAGTGATGCCCTTAAATTTAAGATTATAACAAACAATAGCTTTTAAGGACACTTCCACATCATTTAAGTCTACTCAGTATTGCTTTATTTGCTCTTTTATTTAAGAGCAAGAAGAGCCCCTAACCAGGACTTTTAGGCCAGAATTAGTTAATCTCAATTTTTCAGCCTTTCTCATCTGAGGATGCGGCCATGGGCTGTAATTTGCAACTGGTTCTATATGTTTATCATTCAAAACACATATACATATATTCTTTATACACTGAATCTCAGTTCTTCATGTCACATCCTGTCAAAGAACTAGGATAAAACCATTATACAAATGTACACAACAAACTCCATAACTTTTCTGAGCTGCCATGTTTTTCTCTGCTTAGACTCCTGTTTTGTAAATGCCAATGGTAAATGTGTGTTTCAAGCACAGTGACCAACACACGCTATGGAGTTCTTTGTGTAAGTTGCATACCATAACAGGTGAATTTCAGTGGATCTGTGCAGTCCATCCAGAACAATAACTCAGTTTAACTGTGTTTATTTCATTAAGCTTCTATTTCTTATGATATCGTATACTGCAAACTCAAGGCCCTGCCTTTAATCCACCGCAAGGATAATTGGCAGGCCCTTGAACTGAGAACAGTTGTTTGACAAAATATCAGATGCAAAAACATTGTGGAACAAAAGCATCGGCAGCAAAATATTGAGAACTAAAACATCAACTTTACATACTTTCCATGAAAAGGACAAAATATTGATTACAAAAATATGTAAGACCAAAATATTGCCATAAAAAAGTTAAGTATGTTGAATTTGAAATATTAAACAGTATATTCACTTTTCAAAAATAACAAATAAATACTGACTATTAAGAAGATAACTTACAAAGATATGATAAAAAATATACTTTAAAATAAATACTAAAAAATAATAAGCATAACATATAAATACAATTCTGAAATAAATATGAATGGTTGGATACAAATAAAAAAACAATGATTAAAACACTGTGTACTAAAAATTAAAAAATACTCATGCAATAAAACGAATACATTATTTTTATTATTGAAAATAATCTTATAATCATTATTTCATTGAAAATGCACAATTTACATGGCACAATCATTGATCTAATTACAAAATGAGAGAATTATTCATCCGTAGCAGATTAAAAAATGGAAAACAGCATATATAAGGGTTTAAGGATATTGCATCTTCACAGTGTATTAATCTAATTAATTTTAAATTCACAGTGCGTTAATATAATTAATTATAGACTCCCAAATACTATAAAGATAGTATTAATCTCTATCATTATTAATAATCGCTACCCCTATGCCACATAGATCAATGAACTGGTAGCACCATTCTCTCATTGAGGGTAGTTTTTTTCAAGCAATAACCTTGCGATGTGTAGCCTGGCCAGTATAATTGCTGAAAGAGCAATGCCCTTAAACTTTTGTAGGATTATTTCAAAGTTCCCTGGTGTAATTAATTTTAGTGTGAGAAAGATTGTAATAGCTAGATGTCTCCCCAACGCTTGTACTACCTGTTACCATTATATCTGAACCTTTTGACACTCTATGAAAATATGCACAATGTGGGCATTATTAATTTGCCATCTAAAGAATTGAGATTCTGTTCGGACCCTCCACGTAAACATTCTCTCAGGTTTATAATATCAGTCAGGATATATCCAAAGACCTCTTCTAGGTTTTTTTTCTATTGCCAAATGAATTGACACCAAACTCTCCGAATTTTACAAATGAAAGTATTTGGAATCAAATAGGGAGGGCGTCAAACAAAAACAAACATTTGTGAAGAATTTTTGTCATAATAATGCTCCACCTTCCTTGAATCCCCCCAAAAATGTTTTTTTTTAAGACTATTGCTGGTAGAGCCGAGAACTGTAGCATAATTGAGTGAAAAGATTTCTGAAAATTATGTGTGATTTGGGTCCCTGGGTATGTAGTGGAAGTAACAGTGTATTCATCATGTATGAGTGGTAGCAATGTATAAAACCCAGGTTTTATCAGGATTTAAGCAGTTTCATGACACTATTCCAAATCTCATTTCTGTCTCACGTTCAGTTGCTGATAGTGCTGATATAAAGACAGCAATGGTGTTGGCATATGCGACTACCTTCTTAGTAGTGCCACACAAAATGGCTCAGGTTTTAATATATGGATCCAAGTAGAGAATGAATAATCTGTATAAACATTTTTCATGTAATGCGGCCATACAAACAACTTTGGTAAGGAGTTCTTTATATACAGATTGAACTTTATGACTCATTGTTGGACTAAATTCTGAACTTTTCAATAGGCACCACAGAAAAGGACAGAAAATCCTGTCAAATGCCTATTTGCAATGATTTTTATAAATATTTTTGAATCAGAATTAATTAAGGAAATAGGACGGTATGACCCACAATACAAGGGATCTTTATATTTTTTACGAAAGATTGCGATGTTGGCCTCCTTCCATGAGGGTGGCACAAGCTGACATTTCTCCATTGAGTTGATCAAATGAATAAATAAAGAATTTAGAATTGTCCCACGCCTCTGATAGAACTCCAAGGGAATGAAATCAGGGCCAGCTGTCTTCCTAGGAAGATTTGTATTTCCCTTCTGTCATTCCTCATTTTAAATAGGAGTCTGTAATAAATCATATTGTATTTTGGTTGTCTATATCTGGTGGATTTGAGAACCTTTGATACATTTCCTAACATCTGACTCTTAGGGTGGCTGTGCCTCTCTATAGGGCTGCTCATGATACTCTTAAAAACTAGATATTATCCCTACACTCTCACCTACGATATTGTCCTGAGAGTTGCAGATTTCTTTTATCCAGTCCTTACTTACGTTTTCTTGCATTTTAGAGCAAGAACTTTTCCCATATTATCACTATTTTCAAAATGTTTCAAGTGAATCTGCTGATATCAACTGGCAGACCTGTCCCAGAATTGCTTTTCTATTAACATTTGTTTTTGCATTGAGTTGGTCTAAGATAATATCTTGATTTAGGAGGTCTCTTTGCATGCTCAGAGACAGTGCAACCCTGTTTCAAGTCTTTGATGTGCATTTCTAATTTCAAAAGTTCTGTCGCTCTTTTTAATCTTTTCCAGTAGTAAATAAGGGTAGTACCTCTAACTGTAGTTTTCATACAATCCCATATTATACTAGGAAGTGAGGAACATATGTTGTCATTGCTTTTATAATATTAGTCATATTTTCATAGTAGGGAGCATACTTTAGAAGCCTTCAACCAAAAGACCATCTACTGGACTGAGTGATCGAATTTGGATGTCGCCTTTTAATGATAAGCCCGGATTGTGGTCAGAAACGATAAATGGATGGATTTCAATGGAGGCATGCGTTAATATCTTATACAAGACCAAGAAGACATTATTGGAGAATATGATTTATGGAGTGAAGAATGGAAGGTAAAACTGAGTACTTGTTTACGCAAAGTACTCCAGGAGTCTATAATATCTAAGGAATCAATCATATATAGGCGAGCACCCCTGGAGTTTCATTTGCGAGCAAAAGTATTTTGGAAACTAATATTACTCCAAAAAAAGAAAAACACATAATTAGAAATAATGCACAATAATAATTTTAAGAATGAAATCACAAAAAAACCTAAAACATTTAAAAAGAAAAAAAACTTCACATAAAAAATGGACATTTAGGGATCAAATTCACTATCTGTACTCCAAAGGATGCCACAGCCCTTTAGGCCAGCCGAGCCTGGAGACAATAGGGAAAGTGTTGGACTTTGGAAGGGGTTACATTCTATTCCCGCTTCAAAGTTAACAAAAGTATTGAAAGTGCAGCAACAGGAAAGAAAGAAAGTGATGGACTTTGGAGGGGTCAGATTTACTGTTTCCACTCCAACCTCAGCAACAGTAGGGAAAATGTTGCGTTAATTGATATTTTGGAAAATATACTATAGTGGAACACCCGGAGGACATTGAGCCATCCAACACATGCAGATAGTGGAGTAAAGCTCTTATCAATCTGCTTGCAGTTCCTTTGCTTTCAGCCGTGCATAGCTGGGGTAGGGCAATTGGCGAGCAATTATCCCTCACTGTGCCAGGCCTTCATCCTTGTCATGCCCACAGTCTGCCTTAGACTTGAGACAAGTGATTTTTTTTGTTTGTGGTGGTGGTTCAAAATAATAACTGTATTTTAGCGTTTTTGTCATTTTTTAAAGTTTTTTCTGTATTTTTACATTTTTATACAATTTTTTGGCCTTTTTTTTTAATGACGAAATGTTGTTAAATATTCCCTCCATCTTTTCATCGCTGATGCACTGATTGTTCCACTGCACCATAAATGCACCTTGCAATCCATTTGATGCAAGGCAAAGACTTTCAGATTCACGTAGGGCCTCATTATTAGTTCTGCGGATGAGATAACCCGTCCGCCGAACTTCTAATGCTGGCTACCTCCCGCCAGGCCCTTTACAACTTTTTTGCTGGGCTGACAGGTGGAAACCAAGGTTTTCACCCATCAGCCCAGTGGGAAAGTGGCGGCAGCATTATCGCCAGCTCATAATCAAGCCGGCGGCAATGCTGCCGCCACAGGGGGCACCAGCGTCCTCACAATGCTCATTGTCTGCATAGCAGACATTGAGCGTGGCGAGGGTGCTGGGCAGGGGGACCCCGGCACTGCCCATGCCAAGTGCATGGGCAGTGCAGGAGCCTCCCTGTGGCCCCCTGCACCTGTTCACCTGTTCTCCTCCAGCTTTTTCATGATAGTGATACCGCCATGAAAGGCTGGCGGAGAACCAGGTCGTGATCAGCAGGGCGGTGCTGACTTCAGCACCGCCCTGGCTGATTCCAGCATCCGCCACCATCAGCCTGTCAGGATCACTGATCCCGGCGGAGATGGCAGTACCCTGGTGGTCTGACCGCCAGGGTGGTAATGAGGCGGTCGGACCACCACAGCAGCGGCGGTCCTGACCACCTCCGCGAGGCTGGCAGTTTCAAGACTCGTAATCAGGCCCTTGGCCCTGTTGCTTATCCAGGATCTCTCATGGCACACTTAGCAAGGGCTCAGTCTCTCACTCTTGTCCTCTGCCACCTTCCATACTCATTCCCGTCCCAAATGAGTTGCGGCAGACGTCTGTCAGCTCAGTTGCTGTTCACAGATCTTGCATGTGACCTTATTTGCATTTATCTTCTTGTCACCACTTGCATGGGGGAACAGATAACTCCCATACATCAGATTCCTTTCTTACTCTGATCCTTCTCCAGCCTGCCCGAGGCACTGCACTACATTAAGTTTTTATACTTTTCTTTCTGTTTTTGGGGGTGGCGATCTAGGGTTCCCCCTCTGTGTTGGGGTCAGGTCATGTTTGGCCTGTAACTGCATGTATTTTTTCAGGATGAGGAAGCTATGCCCTGAATCCTAAATTGGCAACCACAACTGAAATTTTACTTCTGTGGCAAGCTAGTCAGTGGTGTTGGGGTCCATGGATTCAGGTTTGCATCTCGTGCTCATTGAGCGCAAAGTTCCCCTCTACCAATAGGAGGCCTTTATTTTTTGAACCATAGTCCCGGGTGGCTTCAAACTAAGGGCCTGATTTAGAACTTAGCAGACATGTTACTCCATCACAACAGTGACAGATACCCCGTCCACCGAAATCTAAATCCCATTATATTCTATGGGATTAAAACATCAGAGGATGGGATATCCGTCACCGTAGTGATGAAGTAATCTGTCCACCGAGTTCTAAATCAGGCTGTAAGTCTTGGGCCCTCCACTGACCAAAATGCCAGAGAAATACAAAATTCTTACCCATTTCAAGCAAACCAACATATTTTCAAACACTTGTATCTTAAAAACTACTGAATGGATTTACACCAAACCTACAAAAGCACAAATTCTGAGTAAACTTTTACTCTCATCCATCCAGCGTTTTATGCTGTTAGCGCAGGCAAAATTTACGATGAGGGCTAAACTGGAAAAGCACAACTTTTTTACCGCCCTTCGCTTTGTCCCCTGACACGGAAGTGCATGAAATTTGTTATGTTAGACCTTGGCAGGATAAAATGATTGTTTGTCAAATTTAACCCAGATCCATTTACGGGAGGCAAATTTAGAGGCAAATCAAAAAATGCCTTTTCAAGGGAACATTCGTCTGAGCCATAAACCCATCATCAGTGGGGAGATAATGAGTGGGATATCTGTCACAGTAAATGATATAGGGCCTGATTACAACTTTGGAGGAGGGTGTTAATCCGTCCCAAATGTGATGGATATACCACCCGCCGTATTATATCCTATGGAACTCGTAATACGGTGGGCAGGATATCCGTCACATTTGGGACAGATTAACACCCTCCTCGAAAGTTGTAATCAGGCCCTTAGTCATGCTGAAGGCATCTAGGGAACACATGTCGATATGTACATTTTGCTCTGTCTTCATAGGTTCTTACTATACATGGACGTCATTTACTTGTCAGCTGAGACCCCTGGCTTGCCCCTTGCGACCCCTGGCACTGCCTTTGCAACCCCTGGCCTAAGAGGTGGCAGAATCCGCGCCTGCAACACAGGAGTAACTCAAACTAATGGATGTCTGGGGCTTCACTTTCATGGTTTTCTGTCAATTGTTTTATTATACAAATAGTGAATAATGTCATTCACTATTTGTGTAATGAAAATGGAGTCTAATTAGCTGAATATGACCCTATCTGGCAGCTAAGGTAAGTAAAAAATGCTTTCAAATGTATGTTGTGTGCGTGCAGGTGAGAGACTGTTTAGGTGAGAGAGTAGGGTGGATATGTGTGTGTATGTGTAAGCATGTATGTGTGCATCACAGTAAAGGTCAAATGGCGTGTAATGTCACTTACGCTACCCCTGGCATTTTGGTGAATTGACACCCATGTTCCTACACTTCCATTAACACTATTGGTTGCATAACCCACACATTCATCCTTTCATGATGTTCACCCAGACTAAAGCTCGCCACTTCTACACCCACCAGGGATCTACCGCTCCTGCTAAAAATCATGAATTAGTCCCAACACCACTAATAACTTTACAGACCTGTGCAAGTGTTTTTATTTGAACTGAACACCTTGTAAGAGAGTGATGTCCATCTTTGGGCCAGCCCTTGAACGTGTGACTGTGGATGCTTGAACCCTGGCAGGTGGAAGGAGACCAGCGATGACACAAACGGATCTTGGGACACAAAGTCAGCGGGTTTCATCTCAGTCACCTGACCCAGAACTTCCTGTCCTGCCGGGTCAGTGTAGTCGCAGCAATGGCGGACTAGATTTTGAATTTCACCTTTAGTCTTTGTTTTTTAACAGTTCTTAATTTTTCAATTTCTCAATTAATTGTGTATTTTTCCCATGTATCAGGGGACCTTGATTGTTATGATTTTAATTAATTGCACAATAAAGTATCTATCTATCTATCTATCTATCTATCTATCTATCTATCTATCTATCTATCTATCTAACTATCTATCTATTATCTATCTATCTATCTCTGTGTGGGGATGCCCACATGTGCCATCACAAATACTCCACAGGTTCAGATTGGGGTAGTATGGCTTTGAGGCAGTTGGCGTGGGCAGGGCCCATCCCTTACTCACAGTGAAGCTCACACGTGTTGCTGTGGTCAGGGATGGAATTCAAGGTTTTGCGTGAGGATGCCACACTTGACAGCCTCCAGGATATCCACTGCTCTTACCTCTACACCTACTTCACTTGATGACCTGGTGTTAGCCAGCAATGTACATGCGGTCATTTTGTAAGTCAGTCTTTCTCCAGGGATATAGGGCTCCCTAGGCCTCCTATGGGGGATGAGTACCCAGTACCCAAATTTGTGAAGGAAATGACACCAGCAGTTGTGGGCACTGATAGATTTTTTCTCCCTACTGGCTGCTTCCAGCCATTTAGCGGCAAACACCCTGGCTGTCCTGGCGGAAGAATCCAAATATGGTGGGCATTCTGGATGCGGCAAAAAAAGGCCTCATATTTGCCAATAAGAGATCCCCAGCCCAAACTCTATATATGACCAAACATTCTTAGTTCCCTTTTTAGGGGCGAGCGCAAAGCGCTCCGTTCCGTGTTGTTATCTCTCTTTGGGCCTCAAACCATGCCCATGTCACGTCAGTGTCTTTCATTGGTTTGGGGGCTCGCCTTTTAAAATCTGTTTGGTTTCATTAGTGGAAGGCATGCATACGTCATACCTTTTCCGGTGGATAGCCCTCCTCGAGCGCAGCAACCAAGTACTGAAAACATACGAGGCTCCACGTTTTCCGTCTGGTTTGTGGACTACTTTTTCTCTTTATTTCGTAGGCAGCGTGATCTCGCTTGGCAGAAATCGAGCGCTTTGCATGACATTGATCCTGTTATATAGTTAATTGCACTTTTGCCGAAGGTTTCACTACGAGTGAACTGTTGCTTCCATTTGTGTGTCTGCTTTGCACTGATGGCGGCTGTCAGCTCGCTTATGTGAAACTTTTACTTTTCAGTTCATATGGCAAGAAAAGTCCAGTTAGTTATGTGATACTGTTTTATTTTAATTTTCAATTTATGTGGCAAGAAAAGTCCGGTTAGGAGTTTACAATGCTAATTGCTCGAGCTCAAGCAAACGCGAGACCCATTGCATTGAAAATGCTTGTTTTTGTTTTACTCATCAGCTAATTGCCTCAGCCTGAAGGCCACATCAGCACTGAAGCTGACAAACAGCCTCATCACAATCAAACAAGTCACAACATCATCAGCAATTCCACTGGTACCCAAATAATTTTTGCATGCACCTTTGTGATTTTGCATGAAATCTTGGTGAGAGGGTGCACCATACCAGAGTTTATGGGAATCCAACAAAACTGCGCAATACCGGGGAGGAGTAACAGAGAAAATAAACCTGACCATCAATGTGTTATTTTTATCTATGACTTGTGTTTCATTCATGGACAGTGGGTTGCATTCAGTAACAGACAGGAGGTCCCCTGTGAAAAGTCACAAATGGTGGAAGCAGATTTGGTCTGTGGTTTTAACCACACATATAACCACATGTGTTGTATGTCTGTGTGATCAGAGGAAAAAACAGGGGGCGTTGTACTGACGAATCAAACACTAGCTGAAGCTAAGATCCCACCAGCCACTTGAACCAGTGACCACTTCCGGAATCAGCTGGCACCAAATGGAGTTTTTTCCATGCGATTCAGTGGTGAAGCCCAAGAACCAACTCAGGATCTGATAGAAGCCACATGTAACTGGCCAACGGGAATATCTACCAGGGTGCCAAGCCAGGGTAGGGCCAGTACACACCACGCATGGTATCATGGTGAACGCGGGCCAACTCGCTGATAGCAGAAAGCAGCACCCAGGTAGGAAAGGGAACTTTAATAGTATATGGTCATTTTGGATTTGAGGTCGAAAACTATTTGCACGGTAATGTCAGCTTACACGCACAGATAACCTTTTATTACAAGTGTTAAGCCACTTTTGCTACTAGGATAACATGATTTTTCGCCCTGTAATACCCCGAATGCTGTGATAGTACATGGCAGTAAATTTACTAGAAGGGACATTTTTGCATGTGTATTTAAACACTGAGGGACGGATTTAGAGTCTGGTGGAGAAGTTACTCCATGTGATGGATAGCCCGTCTATCGTATTACAAGTGCATTATATCCTATGACACATACTGTAGGGTAGAGGTGTATCCGCCATGTTTGTGATAGACCACCACTTTGCACACTTCTAAATCGCGCCCCAGCCCCAAGGATAATTATGTATACAAAAATGTCCCTGCAGGAATAACAATGGGAATTCAGCACTGACTGTCAGTCATGATTCTGGAAACCTTTCAGAGTCCCCGGAATGGGTGGGCTCATTAAACAAAACAGTTGGCTATAGATTTGCAACTTTATGCAATTAAAAAAAAACACTAGTGGTAGGTTTCAAGTCATACTACAGGTAAAGTTGTGTGCATGGCTTTTACTATCCCGAGCTGGCATTTCCACTAGTGTAATGTAACATACTACACAGTTACAACAAGAAATGCTTTGGTCCTTTATTGGGTGGGGTTTCTGCATTTTTCACTGTGTAAAGGGACCTATTCCTGTCTTTTTGCATGAGTAAAACTCTGACCATTTCCAGGGCGTAAAGAGGTTGGAGAAACGTTTGGGAATACGCCCAATAATTCCGGGTACACCATGTCCTGGAACACCCACACCTTCAGCAGGATTTGCCAATAGTAATTTTACACTGTTGTGGCATAATGTTGCACATGAGTAAAGGGATTCGTGAATACCTTGGTTTCCTAAGTCCAGCGTCGAGAGGGTAAATCAGATTCACAGGTACAAATGGCCCTGCGACTGAGAGCCTGTACACCCTCCCCCCCACCCCCCACTCCCCTCCCCCCCCCCCCCCCCCCCAGAGGTCGGTGGGAGCCGCCCGTGGAGGTCTAGACGCTGTTCTGTGAACTGCGTCCTTTGTTAAGCCATGTGAGCATCACACAGGCAGCCACCCTCGTCCTCCTCCAGATTCACACATCCCCCCCCCCCCCCCCACCCCCCCCCACCCCCGCACGCCTTCTCCATTTATTGGGTTTAATGTGTTTTGCTTTTCGTTCCTCTTAAATAAATCCAACACATCGCATCTAAAAGTCTGTCTCGGAGTTCTAATGACAAATATTATTATAAGGATTTTTCACTGCCTGAGATTTGTAATTAACCCGTTGAGTTTTCCATGGATGTAGGATGAGTGTCTTCGCCATCATCTTGGGACAGCACTGCTAGGCTATAATGTGCACGTGGCGCTTTATTAAAAAGCATCCTATGTAAAATTAAAAAGCATTGCACAATATACGTTGAAAGCAATAGATGGAAGAGTGCAAAGCAGTTGGGATTATTTTTTACAGCAATATTAAGGAAAAGGGGTCTAGTGAAGGCACATATTTAACTTTAAAAAAATCAACGAATGATTTAAAAGGCCCTCATGGAAAACAGCAAAAAAAAAATCATAAAAAAAAGAAAAATGGTGAAGCAATGGCAAAAAAATATTATTGATATATATTATTGATTTCAGGTTCATAATAAGGAAGCATCACTTCAAAGTTTGCGGCGGAGGGATCTGGCACGCGGCGCACGGGTGTTGGCGAGGTGGCGCATTAGGAACCACACTCTACTTTAAATTAATTATGCTCTGTGAACTCTTGTCAGAAACAATAACCTTTTTTGTTATAAACAGTGGCGAACGTGGTGCGAATGAAGTCAAGGAACTATAATCCGCCGCGCGTGAAACAAGCTTTTCTATTAGGGGGGATGAGCAGCGGCGCGCGGCTCCTGTCGCATCCCATTGGTATCCGCTGCTGACGATGCCGCCTACCCCCTCATTAGGCAGGTTTACATATTCATGAAACCAATATCATATCTGCGTCTCTTTCAGCGATAATTGAGCCGTGGACGATACCTGTGTTGTAGACGTAACAAGATGCCATCTACTTGGTGATGCATAGGAAGTTAGTGGTGGAAGAATGTGCTGTGCTGGGTTGGACCACTGAATAACGATCCCCAGAATATCGTGGTACAAGAATATCGAGGGGAAAATATCGAGAGACAAAATATCGAAAGGTAGGTGCATATAGGGAAGTATAGATTTACTATTCCTCACTCCACATCTACATGCCTTGAAGATACATATACCCTATAGGTACGTAAGTGTGGATATTCTAAGGGCGATATTCAGGGTGCACACCGCTGCACTAGCAATGCTGCAAACACTGAAGGTCTGCTTGCAGCCACAGTTCTGATGCCGCGTGGGCATTGCTTGTCTCAGCTCTCCTGTTCTGCTCCACCAATCAGTCTTGAGAGCATGGTGAAGTGTTAACTCTATTAAGAACAATGGCAGGTCGCAGTCAGTTCAGAAGACAAAGGCCTTCATTACAACCCTGGCGGTCGGTGTTAAAGCGGCGGTATACCGCCAACAGGCAGGCGGTAAAAAAAATGGGATCACGACCACGGCGGAGCCCGCCAACACATACAGCCACTTTAACACTCCGACCACCACGGCGATAGCAACAAACACTGCTGCGGTAACTGCCAACAGACAGGCGGACGTCAATGTACCGCCCAACCCATTACAACACGCACATCCGCCAGCTTTTCCGGGGCGGTACCAATGCCATCAAAAGCACAGCGGAAACAGTACCCAGAAGGGAAACCACTCACCTCTCGACACTCAACGAAGTACCAGGACGCCATGGAGCCCAAGCTGCATGTCCTCCTCATGCTGGTCTACCTCCTCATCTACCAGGAGTACGAACGGCGGTGGGGGCGGCGACCCTGGTGAGTACTGCACCTAGTACACGGGGGGAGGAAAAAGAGAGTGACACACACACGCAACACACAACACCCCCACCCTCACCCACAACACCATACACACAAACACATGCATCAACATTACATTTACACCCCGTAACCCCCTGGAAGAACGCAAGGACAAAAAGAATAGAGTCAGACAGTGATATTTTAGAAATAAGCAGATATACATAATATTTTTTAAAACAGTATTTACAAAAATATACAATATGTACATAAGGCGGTACATTGTCCACTCAAAATGTCCGTGGGCCACAGGGCCAAAACTCATAGGCCAAGCCCACACTTGACTCTTGCCTCAATATGGAGAGAACACTGCAGGGGCATCAGGTCGAAAACACACAGGCACCTCAGGGGGTCGGGGAAGGGGGGGCACATCAGCCGGAAGATGGAATAAAGCCACTGCTCCTGGAGGGAGCTCCATACCCACAGCAATGTCCTGGGGAGTGCAAGGCCACAGTCTCTCAAGTGGGTGGCTTGCTCACTGCTTGGTCCTGGGGAGTGCAAGGCCACTGTCTCTCAAGTGGGTGGTTTGCCCACTGCTTGGTCCTGGGGAGTGCAAAGCCACAGTCTCTCAAGTGGGTGGCTTCTCCACTGGTTCTGGAGGGGGCTTTGTGCCCAGTCTGCTTCATCCTGCCAAGGATAGGGTGAGTGGATGCCCTTCTCCACTGGTTCTGTAGAGGGCTTTGTGCCCAGTGATGCAACACTTGGGGTGTGGCAGTTCACAGTACCTCACCTGGGTGTCTGAGGCACGAGATTTGCAGGGACCAGGTTGCATGATAGTCCATGAAGGCAAGGTTAGACTCCATCCCGGGCGGCACGGCTGCAAACTGGTGTTAGTGCGGTGCTGGTGGAGGTGCTGCCAGTGGTGGAGGGAGGCTCCAGCCCTTCTCCTGCAGCCTCTGACGGCTGCCCACTGGGGCTGATGCTGCTGGTAGTGGTGCTACTGTCAGCGGTGCTTGCGGCGGTGGCTGCGGCCATGCTAGCGGCTGTGCAGGTGGCGGTTCTGGCCATGGTGCAGGTAGCTGTGCTGGCAGTGGTGGAGGGAGGATCCAGCCCTTCTCCTGGAGCCTCAGACGGCTTCCCACTGGGGCTGCTGCTGCTGACAGTAGTGGTGCTTGCGGCAGTGCAGGTGGTGGTGCTTCCGGTGGTGCTAGCGGCGGGGCTGCTGGCGGTGCTGGCCACGGTGCAGGTGGCAGTGCTGGCGGGTGTGCTGGTAGCCACCAGGTCTTCACCTGCAGCCTCGGACGGCTGAAGTGCCTTGCCTGGGGTTTTCTGCCCCTTCCTCACCTTGCAGATGGTGATGTGATCTTGAGTCTGGCAGCTGGAGTCTTGGAGGTGGCCTTGCTGGGTGGTTGTGGCTCCTTCCCCTTGCTGGATGCTGTCCCCCTCTTCACCTTGCCAGGTGGCGGAATGGCTTTGGCCCTGGCAGGGGTTGGTGGCACACTGGCTGGGCTGACTGGTGCCCCCTTTGAGCCTCTGATAGCTGTCGGAACCACAGCGGACGTTGACTTGGTGGCTGAGGTGCTGGCCTGGGTTCTGGCCACCCTGGCCCGAGGGGGAGGATGGGGGGGGGGAGGTAGGGAAGAGGTCAATGTTTGCCAGGAAAATCCTCTTAGGGACACTGGGGCGGGAAGAGGGAGAGGGTTTGGGAGTGGTAAAGAGGGAGTGGTTGTAGGAGGTGTCTGCTGAGTTTGGGTGCAGGTGCATGGGCTGGATGCTGTTGTGAGGTGGATGGCTGTTGGCTGGGTGCTTGCGTTTGTGTACTTTGGGAGGAGGGTTCACAGACACACTGGGAGAGGACACAGGGGACATGTGCATGGATGTGGGGGTGGTGACTTCCAGTGAGGGGTGTGTTGTGATGGGCGTGCTGGTGATGGAGGTAGTGGATGAGGATGTAGTGCATGCAGGTGTGACTGTAGACGCTACTGGGATGGAGATGGAGGACGAGGAGGAGGGGGACACAGTGGAGGCAGTGGATGTTGGTGTGTCTGCATGGGGATGGTGCTTGTGTCAGTGCCTGTGAGATGAAGTGTGGTGCTTGTGTTTGCCTGAGCCACTTTTGTTTGTTGATTTGGGTGAATGCTGATCTGAAGGTGTGCTTGGGTTAGGCTGGGGTTGCGGGAATTGGACTGGGTAGAGGAAGTTGGAGGGGGGAGGCTGGACACAGGGACAATGGCTGCCATCAGTGCAGAGGCCGGAGCCTGAAATGCTCTCTGTTGGGCCGCCACGCCAGAGTGAATGCCCTCCAGGTATGCATGTGTTTGTTGCAAATGCCTCTCGACACCCTGGATGGCATTCAGAATGGTTGACTGCCCAACAGTGAGGGATCTCAGGGGGTCAATAGCCTCCTCACTGAGGGCAGCGGGGCTGGCTGGGGCAGAGCCTGAGGTGCCTGGGGCGAAGGAGATGCCCACCCTCCTGGGTGAGCGGGCACGGGAAACACGCTGAAGGGCTGCTGGGATGGCGGTGCTGGTAGATGGTGGCGGCTGTACCTGTTGTTGTGGTGGGCACCGAGGGAGCCAGGGAGCTTTCCATCGGATGAGGAGTCGCTGTCTGTGGTGTCACCTACTGTCCCCGTCGTGGTGCTCCCCTCGCCCTCCGTCCCACTGGTGCCCTCACCACCGGTGGATTCAGCCTTCAGGCCCATGTGGGATGCAGCTCCCTCCGTTGCCAGTGCCTCTGCACCTCCGCCAGATGATGCTAATGCACACAAGGACAGGGTGACAAAACAAAAAGGGGGGGAGAGATAGAGGATACACTTGGTCAATGGCAGCAACACCACTACCGTTGGCGTACACAACACACAGGGAGCAGCCCTATGCACTAGGCCATGCACTACCAGTTACTAAGATAGTCATCAGCCCATGGGGTACAATGCCTAACGCCATGAGCTGCACACCTGAAACCCACAGGACCCTGCCCAGTAGTAGATGCCCACTAACACTATTGGGTTTGGAGTGCTTCAGAGCCTGCCCAACAAGGGACCTACCCTGCCATGTTCGCCCTGGCCTAGGGACACCCACAGCCCACATCCCCCATCCAGGTACAACCTTAATACGTGCAAAGTAATGAATCTGATTCTGTACTCACCCCCTTGTGGCTGCTGTGATGCTTTCAAGCGCCCATCCAATTCCGGACAGGCCACCGCCAGGATGCGGAACATCAGGGGGGTCAGAATATGAGGGGCACCCCTTCCTCGTTGGGAGGCTAGCCCCAGCTGGGCCTCCGCCATCTTCCTTGCCCAGCGGCGCAGGTCCTCCCACCGTTTGTGGCAGTGGGTGCTCCGCCTGTCAAAGACCCCCAGAGTCCGCACCTCCTTGGCGATGGCACGCCAAATACCCTTTTTCTGATGGGCCCTGACCTGCATGGAAAAGACAGCAGAAAAGGGAATTAGTTAACCGTCCAGACCGTCACACTCATGGCCCACCTGATCCCTCCCATCCCCTAACGCACATACATTGACCCCCATCCATGCAGCACTCTGGCCAGGACGCCTCAGCCCCCCACCACATGTGGCTTCCACCCACAGCAATCCATACATTCATGGCCCATGCATCATGCTCACAGTGTACTCACATGTTTGTCTGGAGGACCGTAGAGTAATGTGTACTGGGGTAGGACCCCATCCACCAGTTTCTCCAACTCCTCCTCCGCAGTGAAGGCAGGGGCCCTTTCCCCAGACACTCGAGCCATTGTCGCTTCCAGACACAGGTCACAGCAGCACTTGCAGTGTAGGTCCTCTCCTGTTGAAGGTCAGGTAGCAAGTGAGTGAATAGATAGAAAATGGCGGTCACGTCTGCGGCGGTGCGCACTGTCACCGCCGGCGTACATCACCATTGGCTCCTGGAACCCATAGGGCCCAATGATAACCAATGCAAAGTTGCGCGGCAGTCGTCGACCGCCTACCGCAACGGCACACAACGCCAGCGGAATTACCTCATTTCCACTTGTCCCTCCTCACAGGTCAGGCAGCCGCCATTTCAGGGGGGCACAGGCCATGGCACCTAACTGCGTCACAGCAGACATTGGCACAGCAACTGACTCTCGATTCACATACAGGTTCTGTAAAGGAAAAGATGCATCATTATTTTAATTGATGTGTGAATATGACCCTCTGCTCACGGTTTTCCTCCAATGGCTTCAACCGCTGAGGATAAATATGAGATGGTGACATCCTCCTGTGTACAGACCCCTGGTGGACCTTGTGACAATGGAGGACAGACACATTATCCTAACATACAGACTTGATCGGGCCACAATCCAAGAACTGTGTGCCCAATTGAAGCCAGACCTGATGTCATCTATCCGCCAGCCCACAGGTATCCCCCCTCTAGTGCAGGTCCTGTCAGTGCTCCATTTTCTGGCAAGTGGTTCCTTCCAAACAACAGTGGCCATGGCATCAGGGATGTCTCAGCCAATGTTCTCCAACGTGTTGACCAGAGTGTTGTCAGCCCTGCTGAAACACATGCGCAGCTACATCGTATTCCCCCAGGTGGAGGATTTGGCCACAGTGAAAGCTGACTTGTATGCCCTGGGACATACCCCCAACATCATTGGTGCCATTGATGGTACACATGTAGCATTTGTCCCCCCCCGGAGAAATGAACAAGTATTCAGGAATAGAAAAAGCTATCGCTCCATGAATGTGCAGATGGTATATTTGGCAGACCAGTACATCTCCCATGTGAATGCCAAGTATCCTGGCTCTGTGCATGACGACTTTATCTTGAGGAATAGCAGCATCCCATATGTGATGGGCCAACTCCAGAAGCACCGGGTGTGGCTGATAGGTGAGGCCAAGGTCCCCCACCCAGTATAAGTTGGTGTCTGGGTATGGGGTTGTCCCTAGAGGTTAGTGTGTGTCTAACAGGTATCCCTCGATATCTGCAGGTGACTCTGGTTAGCTCAACCTCTCATGGCTATTGACCCAAGTGAGGAATTCCAGGACAAGGGCAGAGGAACGTTACAATGAGGCACATAGTGAACAAGGAGGATAATTGAAAGAACCTTTGGCCTCCTGAAGGCCAAGTTCCGGTGCCTCCATCTGACAGGTGGATCCCTGTACTACTCACCCAAGAAGGTGTGCCAGATCATTGTTGCATATTGCACGTTGCACAACCTGGCCTTGAGGCGCCAGGTGCTTTTTCTGCAGGAGGATGAGCCTGGTGATGGTCTTGTGGCAGCGGTGGAGCCTGTGGACAGTGAGGAAGAGGAGGCAGAGGAAGAAGATGTGGACAACAAAAGTAATATTATACAGCAGTACTTCCAGTAACACACAGGTAAGACAATGTAACTTCACTTTACTTTTCAGTTTTGTGTTGGACATTGTACATGGCAGCCTGATTTCCCTATGTCTATGGCCACTTACTGTACCCTTTGGCATCTCTATTTTCAGATCTCTGTGGCCCACTCTGGCTCCTGGTATGTTTACTGCTGCCACTAAAGATCATAACAATGTATATATAACTGTACATATGACTTGCAATGTTTTCAGAATGTTGTACTAATACATATTTCAATCATTTGACAGACTTAAGATTTGTGTTTGTTCCAAGGGTGTTTAGTTAAGTGCTCATACGTAGAGGGGGATGTGCAATGGGCTGGGGTAATGGTGGAGGAATGTCCAGTTAGAGTCCAGTCTCTTGGTATCACAGGTGCATTGTCCAATGGGGCATAGAAAGGGCAGTAATGGCAGTTGAAGGTGGACAGGGTGACAGAGTGGGACAGAAGGGTGACAATCAGGAGAGTCTTATTTCCTGGCGGGGGTCTTGGCAATGTTCTCTGCCTTCTGCCTGGATCACAGGGACCGTTTGCAGGGTGGTTCTCCTTCTGCAGGGGGTGGGGTGCTGGTGGCCTGCTGGTCCTGTGGCGGGGCCTCCTGTCCACTAGCGCCGGCGGAGGTGGAGGGCTGTTCTTCGGTGTGGCTAGTGTCAGGGGCCCGTTGTTGTGCCACTGCCTCCCTCATGATCTTGCCACTGTCAGCCAGCACCCCTGCAATAGTGACCAGGATGGTGTAGATGTTTTTTTAGGTCATCCCTGATCCCCAGGTACTGTCCCTCCTACAGCCGCTGGGTCTCCTGCAACTTGCACAGTATCTGGCCCATGGTCTCCTGGGAATGGTGGTATGCTCCCAGGATGTTGGTGAGTGCCTCCTGAAGAGTGGGTTCCCTGGGCCTGTCCTCCCCCTGTCGCACAGCAGTCCTCCCAGTTTCCCTGTTGTCCAGTGCCTCTGTCCCCTGATCTGTGTGCCCACTCCCACTGACCCCAGGTCCCTGATCATCCTGTGTTTGTGGGGTTGCCTGGGGTCCTTGTAGTGGTGGACACACTGCTGATTGACATGTCCTGGGGACAGTGGCATGGGCCCGCTGGTTTGGTGCTGTGCTGGTGTTTCCTGAGGGGGGAGGGTCTGTGGTGGGTTGGCACTGTGGCAGGGTAACCGACTGTCCAGAGGTCCCTGGTGGGCCAGGTTGGTCATCGTGATCCAGGCATGCAGAGCTGCTGTCATCACTGTGGGCCTCCTCTGGGGGGGACTGGATGTTGCTTGCGACTCCTCTCCGGTGACGTTGAGTAGGGGTCCTTTGGGGATGTTAATGCAGTGTTATTGTATCTGCTTGTGCCATCTTGTGCATGGGTCTGTTTCCCTGTATGGTTGGAATAGCCCTGTCAGCTTTGCCTTGTGTGCGTGGTGATTTTGTGGGCAAGGTGATTGCCTCTCGTGTGCATGTTGTGGTGATGGGTGTCCATGTAGGTGTGTGACGGGGGACCATGGATTGGTGTTACATGCAGGGCTTGGTTTTGGGATGGGTGGGTTGTGATAGTGGGGTATATGTGAGGTGGTGGAGTGATGGGGGTGAGGGTAGGGGTAGGAGTTTGTGATAGCATGCAGGTAGGGTGTGGGATATAGTAGTAAAGATATGACTTACCAAAGTCCAGTCCTCCTGCTACTCCTGCTAGGCCCTCTGGATGCATGATCGCCAAGACTTGCTCCTCCCATGTTGTTAGTTGTGGGTGAGGAGGTGGGGGTCCACCGCCAGTCCTCTGTACAGCTATCTGGTGTCTTGCAATCACAGAACGCACCTTCCCCCTTAGGTCGTTCCACCTCTTCCTAATGTCATCCCTTGTTCTTGGATGCTGTCCCACAACGTTCACCCTGTCCACGACTCTCCGCCATAGCTCCATCTTCCTAGCAATGGACATCTGCTGCACCTGTGATCAGAATAGCTGTGGCTCTACCCGGATGATTTCCTCCACCATGACCCTTAGCTCCTCCTCTGAAAACCTGGGGTGTCTTTGGGGTGCCATGGGTGTGGTGTGAGTGATATGTGTGAGGATGTGTGGGGTGATGTGTGGGGTGATGTGGTGTGTGCTGTGAGGTTCGTGGATGGTGTATGGGTGATGGTGTTCTGTGGCTCAGATTGAGTGGGTGCTCCTGGCTTGTATATCTCTCTGTTGGCAATCTTTTGTTTCGTTGAAAGGGTTGTGGGTAATGTGGGTGGGTGTTTTATAGTGGTGTGAGTGTGTGGGTGTGGTGTGTGTATGTGTGTCAGGTGTGTGTATTTTGAATTGTCCAATGTGGTGTAGTTTTGTAAGTGTGTGTGTATTTTGAGCGCGGCGGTGTGTACCGCCTATGGTTTACCTCGGTTGAAAGACCGTCACGGTGATTCGTGGGTCCTGATACTGTGGGCGTATTCCTCTTGGCGTAAAGGTGTGGGTTTTGGTAGCGCCAATTTATCACTGACCTTCGGTCTGGCGGACTTGTGTGAGTGTCTGTATTGTGGCGGATTTCTCAGTGTGGATCATAATACCCGTAGCGGAATACCGCCGCGGTCACGGTATGTTGGCACCCGTCAGCACAGCGGTAGGCGGCATTTACCAACAGGGTTGTAATGAGGGCCCAAGTGTGATTCCCACCCTACACTGCCTCATACAATGCCAAATTCAGAAAATGGTCTCTCCCCAGTACTTCTCAGCCAGTGTGACCACCCCCAATGTGAACCCTGTGCCAGAGCTTGTCGGGGCAAAACACTATAGAAAGCTCAATGGAAGTCATCCACCAAGGTCTTTAGAATGGTTCAGACTTAGGGGGTCATTACGACTTTGGCGGTCTTTTCGCAAGACCGACGAGGTACCGCCGTGCTGAAGACCGCCAGTGGTGGCAGTCTTCCGCGCTGCGTATTATGACCGCTGGCAGCCCGCCGTCCTTTTTCGTACAGAAAGCCGCCAGCAGCCATACTGGCGGACGGCGGGAAAGTGGAGGTTGCTCAACCTCCACTGCCACGTCAACAGAACACCGCCCACTGAATCACGTCCCATGATTCGGTGCGGCGGTGTTCTGGTGACGGTGTTCTGGTGGCGGAGCTGCCCCCATGGATCCCGTACCCTCCCGGAGGATCAACGGACAAGGTAAGTTGATCGTCCGTTAGGGAAGGGGGTGGGGGATGTTGTGTGTTGTGTGTGTGCATGGGGGTGTGCGTGTGGGAGTGTAGAGGGGGTGAGTGAGTGAGTGTATGCGTGCAGGGGTGTTGTGTGTATGGGAAATGTGTGCGGGTGGGACGGTGTGCATGTCTGTGTGTATGTGTGTGGATATGTGTTGTCGGGGTGTATGTGTACGTGTTCGGGGTGTGTGCATGTAGGGGTGTGTATATGTGCATGTTCGGGGTGTGTGCGTGTAGGGGTGTGTATATGTGCATGTTCGGGGTCGGGGTGGGGCGTGGGGTTGTGCCACCTTTGGGGGGTGGCAGGGGGGTTGGGGCTGTGGGGGGAGGATTCCTGGGGGGTAGCAGGGGGTGGGGGAGACCCCTATCAGTGCCAGGGAAGGAATTCCCTGGCACTGATAGTGCCTACCGCCATGGATCTCATTGCGGTTCCCAACCACCCGAGATCCATGGCGGTATGCAGGGTCCTGATACCGTCGGCGGTCTAGTGATGACGCCGGGTTGGAGACCGCAATCTCCGGCCCAGCGGTCTTCACCGCCATGGCGGTCGGAATGGTGAAGTGGCGGATTACCACCGCGGTCATAATTCAATTTTTTTTCCGCCGGCCTGTTTGCGGTCTTACCGCCGCTTTACCACCGACCGCCAGGGTCGTAATAAGGGCCATAATCTTCATTTCAGACTTGGCTTTCATGCATGTCAGGCTCTGACTTCTTGGGAATGGGCTGTGACCTTTTGGGATTGGACAGCTGCCTGCTGGGAATAGGCCGCTGCCTCTTGGAAATGGGCCGGGACCTCTTGGGAATGGGCAGAGACCTCTTGGGAATGGGCCCAGACCTCTTGGGAATGGGCCGCTGCCTCTTGGAAATGGGCCAGAGACTCTTGGGAATAAACTACTGCTTCATGAGAATGGGCCGTGACCTCTTGGGATTGGATAGCGGCCTGCTGAGAATAGGCTTCTGCTTCTTGGAAATGGACCACAGCCTCTTGGGAATGGACCTCTGCCTCATGGGAATGGGCCGTGACCTCTTGGGAATTGGCCCCAGCCTCTTGGGAAGGGGCCATGGCCTCTAGGGAAGGTGCTGTGACCTCTTAGGAACAGGCCCCAATATATTGAATCCACCGTAACCGAAGTGGGCTTGCCATGTCAGTTCAAAATCATACTTGGCGGGAACTCTCCTCTCTGCCTGATAGACTGCTATTTTACATTTCAGGGGACTTCCTTGGCGTAGCTAATGTCTTCTTCATAGACCGTTCTCTCTCCCAACTCACCCCCTGCTCCTGTGCCTGACTCCCTCTCACTCTGACTCTCTCTAACACTGTTGCAGTGTTATTGATCTCTCTGTCCTCCCACTCTGACTCCACTTCCCTCCCACCTTGTCACTGAATCCCTCTCACCCTCTCACCCAGTCTCCCTTCACAATCCTCCATCCCACCCTGTCTCATTGTACCTGAGTCTGTCTCCATCCTCCCATAACCCCGTGTCCCTGCCCCTCACATAATTGTATGTCCCTGTCCCCTCACATAACTCCATCTCCCTGTCCCCCTCACATAACTCCAACTCCCTGTCCCCCACATAAATCCAAGTTCCTCCCTCCTCACATAACCCCATATCCCTGTACCCACATAACTCCATGTCCCTGTCCCCCACATGACTCCATGTCCCTGTCCTCACATGACTCCATGTCCCTGCCCCCACATGACTCCATGTCTGTGTCCCCCTCAGATAACTCTGTGTCCCTGTCCCCCGCATGACCCCATATCCCTGCACCCACATAACTGCATGTCTGTGTCCCCCTCACATGACTCCATGTCCCTGCCCTCACATGACTCCATGTCCCTGTCCTCACATGACTCCATGTCCCTGTCCCCTCACATGACTCCATGTCCCAGTCCTCACATGACTCCATGTCCCTGCCCTCACATGACTCCATGTCCCTGCCCCCACATGACTCCATGTCCCTGCCCTCACATGACTCCATGTCCCTGTCCTCACATGACTCCATGTCCCTGTCCCCTCACATGACTCTATGTCCCTGTCCTCACATGACTCCATGTCCCTGCCCTCACATGACTCCATGTCCCTGCCCCCACATGACTCCATGTCCCTGCCCTCACATGACTCCATGTCCCTGCCCCCACATGACTCCATGTCCCTGTCCTCACATGACTCCATGTCCCTGCCCCCACAGGACTCCATGTCCCTGTCTCCTCACATGACTCCATGTCCCTGCCCTCACATGACTCCATGTCCCTGCCCTCACATGACTCCATGTCCCTGTCCTCACATGACTCCATGTCCCTGCCCTCACATGACTCCATGTCCCTGCCCTCACATGACTCCATGTCCCTGCCCTCACATGACTCCATGTCCCTGTCCTCCACATGACTCCATGTCCCTGTCCTCACATGACTCCATGTCCCTGCCCCCACATGACTCCATGTCTGTGTCCCCCTCAGATAACTCTGTGTCCCTGTCCCCCCGCATGACCCCATATCCCTGCACACACATAACTGCATGTCTGTGTCCCCCTCACATGACTCCATGTCCCTGCCCTCACATGACTCCATGTCCCTGTCCTCACATGACTCCATGTCCCTGTCCCCTCACATGACTCCATGTCCCTGTCCTCACATGACTCCATGTCCCTGCCCTCACATGACTCCATGTCCCTGCCCCCACATGACTCCATGTCCCTGCCCTCACATGACTCCATGTCCCTGTCCTCACATGACTCCATGTCCTTGTCCCCTCACATGACTCCATGTCCCTGCCCCCACATGACTCCATGTCCCTGCCCTCACATGACTCCATGTCCCTGCCCCCACATGACTCCATGTCCCTGTCCTCACATGACTCCATGTCCCTGCCCCCACATGACTCCATGTCCCTGTCTCCTCACATGACTCCATGTCCCTGCCCTCACATGACTCCATGTCCCTGTCCCCACATGACTCCATGTCCCTGCCCTCACATGACTCCATGTCCCTGCTCTCACATGACTCCATGTCCCTGCCCTCACATGACTCCATGTCCCTGCCCTCACATGACTCCATGTCCCTGCCCTCACATGACTCCATGTCCTTGTCCCCTCACATGACTCCATGTCCCTGCCCCCACATGACTCCATGTCCCTGCCCTCACATGACTCCATGTCCCTGCCCCCACATGACTCCATGTCCCTGTCCTCACATGACTCCATGTCCCTGCCCCCACATGACTCCATGTCCCTGTCTCCTCACATGACTCCATGTCCCTGCCCTCACATGACTCCATGTCCCTGTCCTCACATGACTCCATGTCCCTGCCCTCACATGACTCCATGTCCCTGCCCTCACATGACTCCATGTCCCTGCCCTCACATGACTCCATGTCCCTGTCCTCACAAGACTCCATGTCCCTGTCCCCTCACATGACTCCATGTCCCTGTCCTCACATGACTCCATGTCGCTGCCCTCACATGACTCCATGTCCCTGCCCCCACAAGACTCCATGTCCCTGCCCCCCACATGACTCCATGTCCCTGCCCCCACATGACTCCATGTCCCTGTCCTCACATGACTCCATGTCCATGCCCCCACAGGACTCCATGTCCATGTCTCCTCACATGACTCCATGTCCCTGCCCTCACATGACTCCATGTCCCTGCCCTCACATGACTCCATGTCCCTGCCCTCACATGACTCCATGTCCCTGCCCTCACATGACTCCATGTCCCTGCCCTCACATGACTCCATGTCCCTGCCCTCACATGACTCCATGTCCCTGTCCTCACATGACTCCATGTCCTTGTCCCCTCACATGACTCCATGTCCCTGCCCCCACATGACTCCATGTCCCTGCCCTCACATGACTCCATGTCCCTGCCCCCACATGACTCCATGTCCCTGTCCTCACATGACTCCATGTCCCTGCCCCCACATGACTCCATGTCCCTGTCTCCTCACATGACTCCATGTGCCTGCCCTCACATGACTCCATGTCCCTGTCCTCACATGACTCCATGTCCCTGCCCTCACATGACTTCATGTCCCTGCCCTCACATGACTCCATGTCCCTGCCCTCACATGACTCCATGTCCCTGTCCTCACAAGACTCCATGTCCCTGTCCCCTCACATGACTCCAAGTCCCTGTCCTCACATGACTCCATGTCGCTGCCCTCACATGACTCCATGTCCCTGCCCCCACAAGACTCCATGTCCCTGCCCCCCACATGACTCCATGTCCCTGCCCTCACATGACTCCATGTCCCTGCCCTCACATGACTCCATGTCCCTGCCCTCACATGACTCCATGTCCCTGTCCTCACGACTCCATGTCCCTGCCCTCACATGACTCCATGTCCCTGTCCTCACATGACTCCATGTCCCTGCCCTCACATGACTCCATGTCCCTGCCCTCACATGACTCCATGTCCCTGTCCCCACATGACTCCATGTCCCTGTCCTCACATGACTCCATGTCCCTGCCCCCACATGACTCCATGTCTGTGTCCCCCTCAGATAACTCTGTGTCCCTGTCCCCCCGCATGACCCCATATCCCTGCACCCACATAACTGCATGTCTGTGTCCCCCTCACCTGACTCCATGTCCCTGCCTTCACATGACTCCATGTCCCTGTCCTCACATGACTCCATGTCCCTGTCCCCTCACATGACTCCATGTCCCTGTCCTCACATGACTCCATGTCCCTGCCCTCACATGACTACATGTCCCTGCCCCCACATGACTCCATGTCCCTGCCCTCACATGACTCCATGTCCCTGTCCTCACATGATTCCATGTCCCTGTCCCCTCACATGACTCCAGGTACCTGCACCCACATGACTCCATGTCCCTGCCCTCACATGACTCCATGTCCCTGCCCCCACATGACTCCATGTCCCTGTCCTCACATGACTCCATGTACCTGCCCCCACATGACTCCATGTCCCTGTCTCCTCACATGACTCCATGTCCCTGCCCTCACATGACTCCATGTCCCTGTCCTCACATGACTCCATGTCCCTGTCCTCACATGACTCCATGTCCCTGTCCCCTCACATGACTCCATGTCCCTGTCCTCACATGACTCCATGTCCCTGCCCTCACATGACTCCATGTCCCTGCCCCCACATGACTCCATGTCCCTGCCCTCACATGACTCCATGTCCCTGCCCCCACATGACTCCATGTCCCTGTCCTCACATGACTCCATGTCCCTGCCCCCACATGACTCCATGTCCCTGCCCCCACATGACTCCATGTCCCTGTCTCCTCACATGACTCCATGTCCCTGCCCTCACATGACTCCATGTCCCTGTCCTCACATGACTCCATGTCCCTGCCCTCACATGACTCCATGTCCCTGCCCTCACATGACTCCATGTCCCTGCCCTCACATGACTCCATGTCCCTGTCCTCACATGACTCCATGTCCCTGCCCTCACGTGACTCTATGTCCTTGCCCCCACATGACTCCATGTCCCTGTCCTCACATGACTCCATGTCCCTGCCCCCTCACATGACTCCATGTCCCTGTCCCCTCACATGACTCCATGTCCCTGCCCCCCACAAGACTCCATGTCCCTGCCCCCCACATGACTCCATGTCCCTGTCCTCACATGACTCCATGTCCCTGTCCTCACATGACTCCATGTCCCTGTCCCCTTACATGGCTCCATGCCCAGTCCCCTCACATGACTCCATGTCCCTGTCCTCACATGACTCAATGTCCCTACCCCACATGACTCCATGTCCTCACATGACTCCATGTCCCTGTTCCCTCACATGACTCCATGTCCCTGTCCTCACATGCCTCCATGTCCATGTCCCCTCACATGACTCCATGTCCCTGTCCTCACATGACTCCATGTCCCTGTCCTCACATGACTCCATGTCCCTGTCCCCTCACATGACTCCATGTCCCTGTCCCCACATGACTCCATGTCCCTGTCCCCTCACATGACTCCATGTCCCTGTCCTCACATGAATCATGTCCCTGTCCTCACATGACTCAATGTCCCTGCCCCCCACATGACTCCATGTCCTCACATGACTACATGTCCCTGTCCTCACATGACTCCATGTCCCTGTCCCCTCACATGACTCCATGTCCCTGTCCTCACATGACATCACGGACCTGTGCTCACATGACTCCATGTCCCTGTCCCCTCACATGACTCCATGTCCCTGTCCTCACATGACTTCATGTCCTTGTCCCCTCACATGACTCCATGTCCGTGCCCCCACATGACTTAATGTCCCTGTCCCCTCACATGACTCCATGTCCCTGTCCCCTCACATGACTCCATGTCCCTGTCCTCAGATGACTCCTTGTCCCTGTCCTCACATGACTCCATGTCCCTGTCCTCACATGACTCAATGTCCCTGTCCTTACATGAATCCATGTCCCTGCCCTCACATGACTCCATGTCCCTGTCTTCATATGACTCCATGTCCCTGCCCCCACATGACTTCATGTCCCTGTCCCCTCACATGACTCCATCTCCCTGTCCTCACATGACTCCATGTTCCTGTCCTCACATGACTCCATGTCCCTGTCCCCTCACATGACTCCATGTCCCTGTCCTCACATGACTCCATGTCCCTGCCCTCACATGACTCCATGTCCCTGCCCCCACATGACTCCATGTCCCTGCCCTCACATGACTCCATGTCCCTGCCCCCACATGACTCCATGTCCCTGTCTCCTCACATGACTCCATGTCCCTGCCCTCACATGACTCCATGTCCCTGTCCTCACATGACTCCATGTCCCTGCCCTCACATGACTCCATGTCCCTGCCCTCACATGACTCCATGTCCCTGCCCTCACATGACTCCATGTCCCTGCCCTCACGTGACTCTATGTCCCTGCCCCCACATGACTCCATGTCCCTGCCCTCACGTGACTCTATGTCCCTGCCCCCACATGACTCCATGTCCCTGTCCTCACATGACTCCATGTCCCTGCCCCCTCACATGACTCCATGTCCCTGTCCCCTCACATGACTCCATGTCCCTGCCCCCCACAAGACTCCATGTCCCTGCCCCCCACATGACTCCATGTCCCTGTCCTCACATGACTCCATGTCCCTGTCCCCTTACATGGCTCCATGCCCAGTCCCCTCACATGACTCCATGTCCCTGTCCTCACATGACTCAATGTCCCTACCCCCCACATGACTCCATGTCCTCACATGACTCCATGTCCCTGTTCCTTCACATGACTCCATGTCCCTGTCCTCACATGCCTCCATGTCCCTGTCCCCTCACATGACTCCATGTCCCTGTCCTCACATGACTCCATGTCCCTGTCCTCACATGACTCCATGTCCCTGTCCCCTCACATGACTCCATGTCCCTGTCCCCACATGACTCCATGTCCCTGTCCCCTCACATGACTCCATGTCCCTGTCCTCACATGAATCATGTCCCTGTCCTCACATGACTCAATGTCCCTGCCCCCCACATGACTCCATGTCCTCACATGACTACATGTCCCTGTCCTCACATGACTCCATGTCCCTTTCCCCTCACATGACTCCATGTCCCTGTCCTCACATGACATCACGTACCTGTGCTCACATGACTCCATGGCCCTGTCCCCTCACATGACTCCATGTCCCTGTCCTCACATGACTTCATGTCCTTGTCCCCTCACATGACTCCATGTCCGTGCCCCACATGACTCAATGTCCCTGTCCCCTCACATGACTCCATGTCCCTGTCCCCTCACATGACTCCATATCCCTGTCCTCAGATGACTCCTTGTCCCTGTCCTCACATGACTCCATGTCCCTGTCCTCACATGACTCAATGTCCCTGTCCTTACATGACTCCATGTCCCTGCCCCCACATGACTCCATGTCCCTGTCTTCATATGACTCCATGTCCCTGCCCCCACATGACTTCATGTCCCTGTCCCCTCACATGACTCCATCTCCCTGTCCTCACATGACTCCATGTTCCTGTCCTCACATGACTCCATGTCCCTGTCCCCTCACATGACTCCATGTCCCTGTCCTCACATGAATCATGTCTCTGTCCTCACATGACTCAATGTCCCTGCCCCCCACATGACTCCATGTCCTCACATGACTACATGTCCCTGTCCTCACATGACTCCATGTCCCTGTCCCCTCACATGACTCCATGTCCCTGTCCTCACATGACACCACGTACCTGTCCTCACATGACTCCATGTCCCTGTCCCCTCACATGACTCCATGTCCCTGTCCTCACATGACTTCATGTCCCTGTCCTTACATGACTCCATGTCCCTGCCCTCACATGACTCTATGTCCCTGCCCCCACATGACTCCATGTCCCTGCCCTCACATGACTCTATGTCCCTGCCCCCACATGACTCCATGTCCCTGTCCTCACATGACTCCATGTCCCTGCCCCCTCACATGACTCCATGTCCCTGTCCCCTCACATGACTCCATGTCCCTGCCCCCCACAAGACTCCATGTCCCTGCCCCCCACATGACTCCATGTCCCTGTCCTCACATGACTCCATGTCCCTGTCCCCACATGACTCCATGTCCCTGTCCCCTCACATGGCTCCATGCCCAGTCCCCTCACATGACTCCATGTCCCTGTCCTCACATGACTCAATGTCCCTACCCCCCACATGACTCCATGTCCTCACATGACTCCATGTCCCTGTTCCCTCACATGACTCCATGTCCCTGTCCTCACATGACTCCATGTCCCTGTCCCCTCACATGACTCCATGTCCCTGTCCTCACATGACTCCATGTCCCTGTCCTCACATGACTCCATGTCCCTGTCCCCTCACCTGACTCCATGTCCCTGTCCTTACATGACTCCACGTCCCTGTCCCCTCACATGACTCCATGTCCCTGTCCCCACATGACTCAATGTCCCTGCCCCCCATATGACTCCATGTCCTCACATGACTACATGTCCCTGTCCTCACATGACTCCATGTCCCTGTCCCCTCACATGACTCCATGTCCCTGTCCTCACATGACACCACGTACCTGTCCTCACATGACAGCACGTACCTGTCCTCACATGACTCCATATCCCTGTCCCCTCACATGACTCCATGTCCCTGTCCTCACATGACTTCATGTCCCTGTCCCCTCACATGACTCCATGTCCCTGCCCCCACATGACTCAATGTCCCTGTCCCCTCACATGACTCCATGTCCCTGTCCCCTCACATGACTCCATGTCCCTGTCCTCAGATGACTCCATGTCCCTGTCCTCACATGACTCCATGTCCCTGTCCTCACATGACTCAATATCCCTGTCCTTACATGACTCCATATCCCTGCCCCCACATGACTCCATGTCCCTGTCCTCACATGATTCCATGTCCCTGCCCCCACATGACTCCATATCCCTGTCCCCTCACATGACTCCATGTCCCTGTCCTCACATGACTCCATGTTCCTGTCCTCACATGACTCCATGTCCCTGTTCCCTCACATGAATCCATGTCCCTGTCCTCACATGAATCATGTCCCTGTCCTCACATGACTCAATGTCCCTGCCCCCCACATGACTCCATGTCCTCACATGACTACATGTCCCTGTCCTCACATGACTCCATGTCCCTGTCCCCTCACATGACTCCATGTCCCTGTCCTCACATGACACCACATACCTGTCCTCACATGACTCCATGTCCCTTTCCCCTCACATGACTCCATGTCCCTGCCCCCACATGACTCAATGTCCCTGTCCCCTCACATGACTCCATGTCCCTGTCCCCTCACATGACTCCATGTCCCTGTCCTCAGATGACTCCATGTCCCTGTCCTCACATGACTCCATGTCCCTGTCCTCACATGACTCCATGTCCCTGTCCTCACATGACTCAATGTCCCTGTCCTTACATGACTCCATGTCCCTGCCCCCACATGACTCCATGTTCCTGTCCTCACATGACTCCATGTCCCTGCCCCCACATGACTCCATGTCCCTCTCCCCTCACATGACTCCATGTCCCTGTCCTTACATGACTCCATGTTCCTGTCCTCACATGACTCCATGTCCCTGTGCCCTCAAATGACTCCATGTACCTGTCCTCACATGAATCATGTCCCTGTCCTCACATGACTCACTGTCCCTGCCCCCCACATGACTCCATGTCCTCACATGACTACATGTCCCTGTCCTCACATGACTCCATGTCCCTGTCCCCTCACATGACTCCATGTCCCTGTCCTCACATGACACCACGTACCTGTCCTCACATGACTCCATGTCCCTGTCCCCTCACATGACTCCATGTCCCTGTCCTCACATGACTCCATGTCCCTGTCCTCACATGACTCCATATCCCTGTCCTCGCATGACTCCATGTCCCTGTCCCCTCACATGACTCCATGTCCCTGTCCTCACATGACTCCATGTCCCTGTCCTCACATGACTCCATGTCCCTGTCCTCACTTGACTCCATGTCCCTGCCCTCACATGACTCCATGTCCCTGCCCCCACATGACTCCATGTCCCTGCCCTCACAGGACTCTATGTCCCTGCCCCCACATGACTCCATGTCCCTGCCCCCTCACATGACTCCATGTCCCTGCCCCACATGACTCCATGTCCCTGCCCTCACATGACTCCATGTCCCTGCCCCCACATGACTCCATGTCCCTGTCCTCACATGACTCCATGTCCCTGCCCCCACATGACTCCATGTCCCTGTCTCCTCACATGACTCCATGTCCCTGCCCTCACATGACTCCATGTCCCTGTCCTCACATGACTCCATGTCCCTGCCCTCACATGACTTCATGTCCCTGCCCTCACATGACTCCATGTCCCTGCCCTCACATGACTCCATGTCCCTGTCCTCACAAGACTCCATGTCCCTGTCCCCTCACATGACTCCAAGTCCCTGTCCTCACATGACTCCATGTCGCTGCCCTCACATGACTCCATGTCCCTGCCCCCACAAGACTCCATGTCCCTGCCCCCCACATGACTCCATGTCCCTGCCCTCACATGACTCCATGTCCCTGCCCTCACATGACTCCATGTCCCTGCCCTCACATGACTCCATGTCCCTGTCCTCTCGACTCCATGTCCCTGCCCTCACATGACTCCATGTCCCTGTCCTCACATGACTCCATGTCCCTGCCCTCACATGACTCCATGTCCCTGCCCTCACATGACTCCATGTCCCTGTCCCCCACATGACTCCATGTCCCTGTCCTCACATGACTCCATGTCCCTGCCCCCACATGACTCCATGTCTGTGTCCCCCTCAGATAACTCTGTGTCCCTGTCCCCCCGCATGACCCCATATCCCTGCACCCCCTTAACTGCATAACTGTGTCCCCCTCACATGACTCCATGTCCCTGCCTTCACATGACTCCATGTCCCTGTCCTCACATGACTCCATGTCCCTGTCCCCTCACATGACTCCATGTCCCTGTCCTCACATGACTCCATGTCCCTGCCCTCACATGACTCCATGTCCCTGCCCCCACATGACTCCATGTCCCTGCCCTCACATGACTCCATGTCCCTGTCCTCACATGATTCCATGTCCCTGTCCCCTCACATGACTCCAGGTACCTGCACCCACATGACTCCATGTCCCTGCCCTCACATGACTCCATGTCCCTGCCCCCACATGACTCCATGTCCCTGTCCTCACATGACTCCATGTACCTGCCCCCACATGACTCCATGTCCCTGTCTCCTCACATGACTCCATGTCCCTGCCCTCACATGACTCCATGTCCCTGTCCTCACATGACTCCATGTCCCTGTCCTCACATGACTCCATGTCCCTGTCCCCTCACATGACTCCATGTCCCTGTCCTCACATGACTCCATGTCCCTGCCCTCACATGACTCCATGTCCCTGCCCCCACATGACTCCATGTCCCTGCCCTCACATGACTCCATGTCCCTGCCCCCACATGACTCCATGACCCTGTCCTCACATGACTCCATGTCCCTGCCCCCACATGACTCCATGTCCCTGCCCCCACATGACTCCATGTCCCTGTCTCCTCACATGACTCCATGTCCCTGCCCTCACATGACTCCATGTCCCTGTCCTCACATGACTCCATGTCCCTGCCCTCACATGACTCCATGTCCCTGTCCTCACATGACTCCATGTCCCTGCCCTCACGTGACTCTATGTCCTTGCCCCCACATGACTCCATGTCCCTGTCCTCACATGACTCCATGTCCCTGCCCCCTCACATGACTCCATGTCCCTGTCCCCTCACATGACTCCATGTCCCTGCCCCCCACAAGACTCCATGTCCCTGCCCCCCACATGACTCCATGTCCCTGTCCTCACATGACTCCATGTCCCTGTCCTCACATGACTCCATGTCCCTGTCCCCTTACATGGCTCCATGCCCAGTCCCCTCACATGACTCCATGTCCCTGTCCTCACATGACTCAATGTCCTACCCCCACATGACTCCATGTCCTCACATGACTCCATGTCCCTGTTCCCTCACATGACTCCATGTCCCTGTCCTCACATGCCTCCATGTCCATGTCCCCTCACATGACTCCATGTCCCTGTCCTCACATGACTCCATGTCCCTGTCCTCACATGACTCCATGTCCCTGTCCCCTCACATGACTCCATGTCCCTGTCCCCACATGACTCCATGTCCCTGTCCCCTCACATGACTCCATGTCCCTGTCCTCACATGAATCATGTCCCTGTCCTCACATGACTCAATGTCCCTGCCCCCCACATGACTCCATGTCCTCACATGACTACATGTCCCTGTCCTCACATGACTCCATGTCCCTGTCCCCTCACATGACTCCATGTCCCTGTCCTCACATGACATCACGGACCTGTGCTCACATGACTCCATGTCCCTGTCCCCTCACATGACTCCATGTCCCTGTCCTCACATGACTTCATGTCCTTGTCCCCTCACATGACTCCATGTCCGTGCCCCCACATGACTCAATGTCCCTGTCCCCTCACATGACTCCATGTCCCTGTCCCCTCACATGACTCCATGTCCCTGTCCTCAGATGACTCCTTGTCCCTGTCCTCACATGACTCCATGTCCCTGTCCTCACATGACTCAATGTCCCTGTCCTTACATGAATCCATGTCCCTGCCCCCACATGACTCCATGTCCCTGTCTTCATATGACTCCATGTCCCTGCCCCCACATGACTTCATGTCCCTGTCCCCTCACATGACTCCATCTCCCTGTCCTCACATGACTCCATGTTCCTGTCCTCACATGACTCCATGTCCCTGTCCCCTCACATGACTCCATGTCCCTGTCCTCACATGACTCCATGTCCCTGCCCTCACATGACTCCATGTCCCTGCCCCCACATGACTCCATGTCCCTGCCCTCACATGACTCCATGTCCCTGCCCCCACATGACTCCATGTCCCTGTCTCCTCACATGACTCCATGTCCCTGCCCTCACATGACTCCATGTCCCTGTCCTCACATGACTCCATGTCCCTGCCCTCACATGACTCCATGTCCCTGCCCTCACATGACTCCATGTCCCTGCCCTCACATGACTCCATGTCCCTGCCCTCACGTGACTCTATGTCCCTGCCCCCACATGACTCCATGTCCCTGCCCTCACGTGACTCTATGTCCCTGCCCCCACATGACTCCATGTCCCTGTCCTCACATGACTCCATGTCCCTGCCCCCTCACATGACTCCATGTCCCTGTCCCCTCACATGACTCCATGTCCCTGCCCCCCACAAGACTCCATGTCCCTGCCCCCCACATGACTCCATGTCCCTGTCCTCACATGACTCCATGTCCCTGTCCTCACATGACTCCATGTCCCTGTCCCCTTACATGGCTCCATGCCCAGTCCCCTCACATGACTCCATGTCCCTGTCCTCACATGACTCAATGTCCCTACCCCCCACATGACTCCATGTCCTCACATGACTCCATGTCCCTGTTCCTTCACATGACTCCATGTCCCTGTCCTCACATGCCTCCATGTCCCTGTCCCCTCACATGACTCCATGTCCCTGTCCTCACATGACTCCATGTCCCTGTCCTCACATGACTCCATGTCCCTGTCCCCTCACATGACTCCATGTCCCTGTCCCCACATGACTCCATGTCCCTGTCCCCTCACATGACTCCATGTCCCTGTCCTCACATGAATCATGTCCCTGTCCTCACATGACTCAATGTCCCTGCCCCCCACATGACTCCATGTCCTCACATGACTACATGTCCCTGTCCTCACATGACTCCATGTCCCTGTCCCCTCACATGAATCCATGTCCCTGTCCTCACATGACATCACGTACCTGTGCTCACATGACTCCATGGCCCTGTCCCCTCACATGACTCCATGTCCCTGTCCTCACATGACTTCATGTCCTTGTCCCCTCACATGACTCCATGTCCGTGCCCCCACATGACTCAATGTCCCTGTCCCCTCACATGACTCCATGTCCCTGTCCCCTCACATGACTCCATATCCCTGTCCTCAGATGACTCCTTGTCCCTGTCCTCACATGACTCCATGTCCCTGTCCTCACATGACTCAATGTCCCTGTCCTTACATGACTCCATGTCCCTGCCCCCACATGACTCCAAGTCCCTGTCTTCATATGACTCCATGTCCCTGCCCCCACATGACTTCATGTCCCTGTCCCCTCACATGACTCCATCTCCCTGTCCTCACATGACTCCATGTTCCTGTCCTCACATGACTCCATGTCCCTGTCCCCTCACATGACTCCATGTCCCTGTCCTCACATGAATCATGTCTCTGTCCTCACATGACTCAATATCCCTGCCCCCCACATGACTCCATGTCCTCACATGACTACATGTCCCTGTCCTCACATGACTCCATGTCCCTGTCCCCTCACATGACTCTATGTCCCTGCCCCCACATGACTCCATGTCCCTGCCCTCACATGACTCTATGTCCCTGCCCCCACATGACTCCATGTCCCTGTCCTCACATGACTCCATGTCCCTGCCCCCTCACATGACTCCATGTCCCTGTCCCCTCACATGACTCCATGTCCCTGCCCCCCACAAGACTCCATGTCCCTGCCCCCCACATGACTCCATGTCCCTGTCCTCACATGACTCCATGTCCCTGTCCCCACATGACTCCATGTCCCTGTCCCCTCACATGGCTCCATGCCCAGTCCCCTCACATGACTCCATGTCCCTGTCCTCACATGACTCAATGTCCCTACCCCCCACATGACTCCATGTCCTCACATGACTCCATGTCCCTGTTCCCTCACATGACTCCATGTCCCTGTCCTCACATGACTCCATGTCCCTGTCCCCTCACATGACTCCATGTCCCTGTCCTCACATGACTCCATGTCCCTGTCCTCACATGACTCCATGTCCCTGTCCCCTCACCTGACTCCATGTCCCTGTCCTTACATGACTCCACGTCCCTGTCCCCTCACATGACTCCATGTCCCTGTCCCCACATGACTCAATGTCCCTGCCCCCCATATGACTCCATGTCCTCACATGACTACATGTCCCTGTCCTCACATGACTCCATGTCCCTGTCCCCTCACATGACTCCATGTCCCTGTCCTCACATGACACCACGTACCTGTCCTCACATGACAGCACGTACCTGTCCTCACATGACTCCATATCCCTGTCCCCTCACATGACTCCATGTCCCTGTCCTCACATGACTTCATGTCCCTGTCCCCTCACATGACTCCATGTCCCTGCCCCCACATGACTCAATGTCCCTGTCCCCTCACATGACTCCATGTCCCTGTCCCCTCACATGACTCCATGTCCCTGTCCTCAGATGACTCCATGTCCCTGTCCTCACATGACTCCATGTCCCTGTCCTCACATGACTCAATATCCCTGTCCTTACATGACTCCATATCCCTGCCCCCACATGACTCCATGTCCCTGTCCTCACATGATTCCATGTCCCTGCCCCCACATGACTCCATATCCCTGTCCCCTCACATGACTCCATGTCCCTGTCCTCACATGACTCCATGTTCCTGTCCTCACATGACTCCATGTCCCTGTCCCCTCACATGAATCCATGTCCCTGTCCTCACATGAATCATGTCCCTGTCCTCACATGACTCAATGTCCCTGCCCCCCACATGACTCCATGTCCTCACATGACTACATGTCCCTGTCCTAACATGACTCCATGTCCCTGTCCCCTCACATGACTCCATGTCCCTGTCCTCACATGACACCACATACCTGTCCTCACATGACTCCATGTCCCTGTCCCCTCACATGACTCCATGTCCCTGCCCCCACATGACTCAATGTCCCTGTCCCCTCACATGACTCCATGTCCCTGTCCCCTCACATGACTCCATGTCCCTGTCCTCAGATGACTCCATGTCCCTGTCCTCACATGACTCCATGTCCCTGTCCTCACATGACTCCATGTCCCTGTCCTCACATGACTCAATGTCCCTGTCCTTACATGACTCCATGTCCCTGCCCCCACATGACTCCATGTTCCTGTCCTCACATGACTCCATGTCCCTGCCCCCACATGACTCCATGTCCCTCTCCCCTCACATGACTCCATGTCCCTGTCCTTACATGACTCCATGTTCCTGTCCTCACATGACTCCATGTCCCTGTGCCCTCAAATGACTCCATGTACCTGTCCTCACATGAATCATGTCCCTGTGTTCACATGACTCACTGTCCCTGCCCCCCACATGACTCCATGTCCTCACATGACTACATGTCCCTGTCCTCACATGACTCCATGTCCCTGTCCCCTCACATGACTCCACGTCCCTGTCCTCACATGACACCACGTACCTGTCCTCACATGACTCCATGTCCCTGTCCCCTCACATGACTCCATGTCCCTGTCCTCACATGACTCCATGTCCCTGTCCTCACATGACTCCATATCCCTGTCCTCGCATGACTCCATGTCCCTGTCCCCTCACATGACTCCATGTCCCTGTCCTCACATGACTCCATGTCCCTGTCCTCACATGACTCCATGTCCCTGTCCTCACTTGACTCCATGTCCCTGCCCTCACATGACTCCATGTCCCTGCCCCCACATGACTCCATGTCCCTGCCCTCACATGACTCTATGTCCCTGCCCCCACATGACTCCATGTCCCTGCCCCCTCACATGACTCCATTTCCCTGTCCCCTCACATGACTCCATGTCCCTGCCCCCCACAAGACTCCATGTCCCTGCCCCCACATGACTCCATGTCCCTGTCCTCACATGACTCCATGTCCCTGTCCTCACATGACTCCATGTCCCTGTCCCCTCACATGATTCCATGTCCCTGTCCCCACATGACTCCATGTCCCTGTCCCCTCACATGACTCCATGTCCCTGTCCTCACATGAATCATGTCCCTGTCCTCACATGACTCAATGTCCCTGCCCCCCACATGACTCCATGTCCTCACATGACTACATGTCCCTGTCCTCACATGACTCCATGTCCCTGTCCTCACATGACTCCATGTCCCTGTCCCCTCATATGACTCCATGTCCCTGTCCTCACATGAAACCATGTGCCTGTCCTCACATGACTCCATGTCCCTGTCCCCTAACATGACTCCATGTCCCTGTCCTCACATGACTTCATGTCCCTGTCCCCTCACATGACTCCATGTCCCTGCCCCCACATGACTCAATGTCCCTGTCCGTTCACATTACTCCATGTCCCTGTCCCCTCATATGACTCCATGTCCCTGTCCTCAGATGACACCATGTCCCTATCCTCACATGACTCCATGTCAATGTCCTCACATGACTCAATCTCCCTGTCCTTACATGACTCCATGTACCTGCCCCCACATGACTCCATGTCCCTGTCCTCACATGACTCCATGTCCCTACCCCCACATGACTCCATGTCCCTGTCCCCTCACATAACTCCATGTCCCTGTCCTCACATGACTCCATGTCCCTGTCCCCACATGACTCCATGTCCCTGTCCTCACATGACTCCATGTCCCTGCCCCCACATGACTCCATGTCCCTGCCCCCACATGACTCCATGTCCCTGTCCTCACATGACTCCATGTCCCTGCCCCCCACATGTCTCAATGTCCCTGCCCCCCACATGACTCCATGTCCTCACATGACTACATATCCCTGTCCCCTCACATGACTCCACGTCCCTGTCTGCACATGACTCCATGTTCCTGTCCCCTCACATGACTCCATGTCCCTGTCCTCACATGACTCCATGTCCCTGTCCTCACATGACTCCATGTCCCTGCCCTTACATGACTCCATGTCCCTGTCCCCTCACATGACTCCATGTCCCTGTCCTCACATGACTCCATGTCCCTGTCCTCGCATGACTCCATGTCTCTACCCTCACATGACTCCATGTCCCTCTCCCCTCACATGACTCCATGTCCCTGTCCTCACATGACTCCATGTCCCTGTCCTCACATGACTCCATGTCCCTGTCCCCTCACATGACTCCATGTCCCTGTCCTCACATGACTCCATGCCCCTGTCCTCACATGACTCAATGTCCCTACCCTCCACATGACTTCATTTTCATGTCCTCACATGACTCCATGTCCCTGTCCCCTCACATGACTCCATGTCCCTGTCCTCACATGACTCCATGTCCCTGCCCTCACATGACTCCATGTCCCTGCCCTCACATGACTCCATGTCCCTGTCCCCTCACATGACTCCATGTCCCTGTCCTCACATGACTCCATGTCCCTGTCCTCACATGACTCCATGTCCCTGTCCGCTCACAAGACTCCATGCCCAGTCCCCTCACATGACCCCATGTGCCCTGTCATCACATGACTCCATGTTCCCGTCCTCACATGACTCCATGTCCCTGTCCTCACATGACTCAATGTCCCTGCCCCCCACATTACTCCATGTCCCTGCCCCTCACATGACTCCATGTCCCTGCCCCTCACATGACTCCATGTCCCTGTCCTCACATGACTCCATGTCCCTGTCCTCACGTGACCCAATGTCCCTGCCCCTCACGTGACCCATGTCCCTGTCCTCACATGACCCCATGTCCCTGTCCCCTCACATGACCCCATGTCCCTGTCCTCACATGACTCCATGTCCCTGTCCCTTCACATGACTCCATGTCCCTGTTCTCACATGACTCCATGTCCCTGTCCTCACATGACTCCATGTCCCTGCCCTCACATGACTCCATGTCCCTGCCCCCACATGACCCCATGTCCCTGTCCTCACATGACCCCATGTCCCTGTCCCCTCACATGACTCCATGTCCCTGTCCTCACATGACTCCATGTCCCTGTCCCCACATGACTCCATGTCCCTGTCCTCACATGACTCCATGTCCCTGCCCTCACATGACTCCATGTCCCTGCCCTCACATGACTCCATGTCCCTGCCCCTACATGACTCCATGTCCCTGCCCTCACATGATAGCATGTCCCTGTCCTCACATGACTTCATGTCCCTTTCCCCTCACATGACTCCATGTCCCTGCCCCCACATGACTCCATGTCCCTGTCCCCTCACATGACTCCATGTCCCTGTCCCCTCACATGACTCCATGTCCCTGTCCTCAGATGACTCCATGTCCCTGTCCTCACATGACTCCATGTCCATGTCCTCACATGACTCAATGTCCCTGTCCTTACATGACTTCATGTCCCTGCCCCCACATGACTCCATGTCCCTGCCCTCACATGACTCCATGTCCCTGCCCCCCACATGACTCAATGTCCCTGCTCCCCACATGACTCCATGTCCATGTCCTCACATGACTATATGTCCCTGTCCCCTCACATGACTCCATGTCCCTGTGCTCACATGACTCCATGTCCCTGTCCGCACATGACTCCATGTCCCTGTCCCCTCACATGACTCCATGTCCCTGTCCTCACATGACTCCATGTCCCTGTCCTCACATGACTCCATGTCCCTCCCCTCACATGACTCCATGTCCCTGCCCTCACATGACTCCCTGTCCCTGTCCTCTCACATGACTCCATGTCCCTGTCCTCACATCACTCCATGTCCCTGTCCTCACATGACTCAATGTCCCTGCCCCCCACATGACCCATTGTCCCTGTCCTCACATGACCTCATGTCCCTGTCCCCTCACATGACTCCATGTCCCTGTCCTCACATGACCCCATGTCCCTGTCCCCTCACATGACTCCATGTCCCTGTCCCTTCACATGACTCCATGTCCCTTCACATGACTCCATGTCCCTGTTCTCACATGACTCCATGTCCCTGTCCTCACATGCCTCCATGTCCCTGCCCTCACATGACTCCATGTCCCTGCCCCCACATGACCCCATGTCCCTGTCCTCACATGACCCCATGTCCCTGTCCCCTCACATGACTCCATGTCCCTGTCCTCACATGACTCCATGTCCCTGTCCCCACATGACTCCATGTCCCTGTCCTCACATGACTCCATGTCCCTGCCCTCACATGACTCCATGTCCCTGCCCTCACATGACTCCATGTCCCTGCCCCTACATGACTCCATGTCCCTGCCCTCACATGATAGCATGTCCCTGTCCTCACATGACTTCATGTCCCTTTCCCCTCACATGACTCCATGTCCCTGCCCCCACATGACTCCATGTGCCTGTCCCCTCACATGACTCCATGTCCCTGTCCCCTCACATGACTCCATGTCCCTGTCCTCAGATGACTCCATGTCCCTGTTCTCACATGACTCCATGTCCATGTCCTCACATGACTCAATGTCCCTGTCCTTACATGACTTCATGTCCCTGCCACCACATGACTCCATTTCCCTGTCCTCACATGACTCCATGTCCCTGCACCCCACATGACTCAATGTCTCTGCCCCCCACATGACTCCATGTCCATGTCCTCACATGACTATATGTCCCTGTCCCCTCACATGACTCTATGTCCCTGTCCTCACATGACTCCATGTCCCTGTCCGCACATGACTCCATGTCCCTGTCCCCTCACATGACTCCATGTCCCTGTCCTCACATGACTCCATGTCCCTGTCCTCACATGACTCCATGTCCCTGCCCTCACATGACTCCATGTCCCTGTCCTCTCACATGACTCCATGTCCCTGTCCTCACATCACTCCATGTCCCTGTCCTCACATGACTCAATGTCCCTGCCCCTCACATGACCCCATGTCTCTGTCCTCACATGACCCCATGTCCCTGTCCCCTCACATGACTCCATGTCCCTGTCCTCACATGACCCCATATCCCTGTCCCCTCACATGAATCCATGTCCCTGTCCCTTCACATGACTCCATGTCCCTGTCCTCACATGACTCCATGTCCCTGTCCTCACATGACTCCATGTCCCTGTCCCCTCACATGACCCCATGTCTTTGTACTCACATGACCCCATGTCCCTGTCCCCTCACATGACTCCATGTCCCTGTCCCCTCACATGACTCCATGTCCCTGTCCTCACATGACTCCATGTCCCTGTCCTCACATGACTCCATCTCCCTGCCCTCACATGACTCCATGTCCCTGCCCCCACATGACCCCATGTCCCTGTCCTCACATGACCCCATGTCCCTGTCCCCTCACATGACTCCATGTCCCCACATGACTCCATGTCCCTGTCCCCACATGACTCCATGTCCCTGTCCTCACATGACCCCATGTCCCTGCCCTCACATGGCACCATGTCCCTGCCCTCACATGACTCCATGTCCCTGCCCTCACATGACTCTATGTCCCTGCCCCCACATGACTCCATGTCCCTGCCCTCACATGACTCTATGTCCCTGCCCCCACATGACTCCATGTCCCTGACCCCTCACATGACTCCATGTCCCTGTCCCCTCACATGACTTCATGTCCCTGCCCCCCACAAGACTCCATGTCCCTGCCCCCCACATGACTCCATGTCCCTGTCCTCACATGACTCCATGTCCCTGTCCTCCCATGACTCCATGTCCCTGTCCCCTCACATGGCTCCATGCCCAGTCCCCTCACATGACTCCATGTCCCTGTCCTCACATGACTCAATGTCCCTACCCCCCACATGACTCCATGTCCATGTCCTCACATGACTCCATGTCCCTGTTCCCTCACATGACTCCGTGTCCCTGTCCTCACATGACTCCATGTCCCTGTCCCCTCACATGACTCCATGTCCCTGTCCTCACATGACTCCATGTCCCTGTCCCCTCACATGACTCCATGTCCCTGTCCCCACATGACTCCATGTCCCTGTCCCCTCACATGACTCCATGTCCCTGTCCTCACATGAATCATGTCCCTGTCCTCACATGACTCAATGTCCCTGCCCCCCACATGACTCCATGTCCTCTCATGACTACCTGCCCTGTCCTCACATGACTCCATGTCCCTGCCCCCACATGACTCCATGTCCCTGTCCTTACATGACCCCATGTCCCTGTCCCCTCACATGACTCCATGTTCCTGTCCTCACATGACTCCATGTCCCTGTCCCCACATGACTCCATGTCCCTGTCCTCACATGACTCCATGTCCCTGCCCCCACATGACCCCATGTCCCTGTCCCCTCACATGACTCCATGTCCCTGTCCTCACATGACTCCATGTCCCTGACCCCACATGACTCCATGTCCCTGTCCTAACATGACTCTATGTCCCTGCCCTCACATGACTCCATCTCCCTGCCCCTACATGACTCCATGTCCCTGCCCTCACATGATAGCATGTCCCTGTCCTCACATGACTTCATGTCCCTTTCCCCTCACATGACTCCATGTCCCTGCCCCCACATGACTCCATGTCCCTGTCCCCTCACATGACTCCATGTCCCTGTCCCCTCACATGACTCCATGTCCCTGTCCACAGATGACTCCATGTCCCTGTCCTCACATCACTCCATGTCCATGTCCTCACATGACTCAATGTCCCTGTCCTTACATGACATTATGTCCCTGCCCCCACATGTCTCCATGTCCCTGTCCTCACATGACTCCATGTCCCTGCCCCCCACATGACTCAATGTCCCTGCCCCCCACATGACTCCATGTCCATCTCCTCACATGACTATATGTCCCTGTCCCCTCACATGACTCCATCTCCCTGTCCTCACATGACTCCATGTCCCTGTCCGCACATGACTCCATGTCCCTGTCCCCTCACATGACTCCATGTCCCTGTCCTCACATGACTCCATGTCCCTGTCCTCACATGACCCCATGTCCCTGCCCTCACATGACACCATGTCCCTGCCCTCACATGACTCCATGTCCCTGCCCTCACATGACTCTATGTCCCTGCCCCCACATGACTCCATGTCCCTGCCCTCACATGACTCTATGTCCCTGCCCCCACATGACTCCATGTCCCTAACCCCTCACATGACTCCATCTCCCTGTCCCCTCACATGACTTCATGTCCCTGCCCCCCACAAGACTCCATGTCCCTGCCCCCCACATGACTCCATGTCCCTGTCCTCACATGACTCCATGTCCCTGTCCTCCCATGACTCCATGTCCCTGTCCCCTCACATGGCTCCATGCCCAGTCCCCTCACATGACTCCATGTCCCTGTCCTCACATGACTCAATGTCCCTACCCCCCACATGGCTCCATGTCCATGTCCTCACATGACTCCATGTCCCTGTTCCCTCACATGACTCTGTGTCCCTGTCCTCACATGACTCCATGTCCCTCTCCCCTCACATGACTCCATGTCCCTGTCTGCACATGACTCCATGCCCCTGTCCCCTCACATGACTCCATATCCCTGTCCTCACACGACTCCATGTCCCTGTCCTCACATGACTCCATGTCCCTGCCCTTACATGACTCCATGTCCCTGTCCCCTCACATGACTCCATGTCCCTGTCCTCACATGACTCCATGTCCCTGTCCTCGCATGACTCCATGTCCCTACCCTCACATGACTCCATGTCCCTCTCCCCTCACATGACTCCATGTCCCTGTCCTCACATGACTCCATGTCCCTGTCCTCACATGACTCCATGTCCCTGTCCTCACATGACTCCATGTCCCTGTCCCCTCAAATGACTCCATGTCCCTGTCCTCACATGACTCCATGCCCCTGTCCTCACATGACTCAATGTCCCTACCCTCCACATGACTTCATGTTCATGTCCTCACATGACTCCATGTCCCTGTCCCCTCACATGACTCCATGTCCCTGTCCTCACATGACTCCATGTCCCTGCCCTCACATGACTCCATGTCCCTGCCCTCACATGACTCCATGTCCCTGTCCCCTCACATGACTCCATGTCCCTGTCCTCACATGACTCCATGTCCCTGTCCTCACATGACTCCATGTCCCTGCCCCCCACATGACTCCATGTCCCTGTCCGCTCACAAGACTCCATGCCCAGTCCCCTCACATGACCCCATGTGCCCAGTCATCACATGACTCCATGTTCCCGTCCTCACATGACTCCATGTCCCTGTCCTCACATGACTCAATGTCCCTGCCCCCCACATGACTCCATGTCCCTGCCCCTCACATGACTCCATGTCCCTGCCCCTCACATGACTCCATGTCCCTGTCCTCACATGACTCCATGTCCCTGTCCTCACGTGACCCAATGTCCCTGCCCCTCACGTGACCCCATGTCCCTGTCCTCACATGACCCCATGTCCCTGTCCCCTCACATGACCCCATGTCCCTGTCCTCACATGACCCCATGTCCCTGTCCCCTCACATGACTCCATGTCCCTGTCCCTTCACATGACTCCATGTCCCTGTTCTCACATGACTCCATGTCCCTGTCCTCACATGACTCCATGTCCCTGCCCTCACATGACTCCATGTCCCTGCCCCCACATGACCCCATGTCCCTGTCCTCACATGACCCCATGTCCCTGTCCCCTCACATGACTCCATGTCCCTGTCCTCACATGACTCCATGTCCCTGTCCCCACATGACTCCATGTCCCTGTCCTCACATGACTCCATGTCCCTGCCATCACATGACTCCATGTCCCTGCCCTCACATGACTCCATGTCCCTGCCCCTACATGACTCCATGTCCCTGCCCTCACATGATAGCATGTCCCTGTCCTCACATGACTTCATGTCCCTTTCCCCTCACATGACTCCATGTCCCTGCCCCCACATGACTCCATGTCCCTGTCCCCTCACATGACTCCATGTCCCTGTCCCCTCACATGACTCCATGTCCCTGTCCTCAGATGACTCCATGTCCCTGTCCTCACATGACTCCATGTCCATGTCCTCACATGACTCAATGTCCCTGCCCTTACATGACTTCATGTCCCTGCCCCCACATGACTCCATGTCCCTGCCCTCACATGACTCCATGTCCCTGCCCCCCACATGACTCAATGTCCCTGCCCCCCACATGACTCCATGTCCATGTCCTCACATGACTATATGTCCCTGTCCCCTCACATGACTCCATGTCCCTGTGCTCACATGACTCCATGTCCCTGTCCGCACATGACTCCATGTCCCTGTCCCCTCACATGACTCCATGTCCCTGTCCTCACATGACTCCATGTCCCTGTCCTCACATGACTCCATGTCCCTGCCCTCACATGACTCCATGTCCCTGCCCTCAAATGACTCCATGTCCCTGTCCTCTCACATGACTCCATGTCCCTGTCCTCACATCACTCCATGTCCCTGTCCTCACATGACTCAATGTCCCTGCCCCCCACATGACCCCATGTCCCTGTCCTCACATGACCCCATGTCCCTGTCCCCTCACATGACTCCATGTCCCTGTCCTCACATGACCCCATGTCCCTGTCCCCTCACATGACTCCATGTCCCTGTCCCTTCACATGACTCCATGTCCCTGTTCTCACATGACTCCATGTCCCTGTTCTCACATGACTCCATGTCCCTGTCCTCACATGACTCCATGTCCCTGTCCTCACGTGACCCAATGTCCCTGCCCCTCACGTGACCCCATGTCCCTGTCCTCACATGACCCCATGTCCCTGTCCCCTCACATGACCCCATGTCCCTGTCCTCACATGACCCCATGTCCCTGTCCCCTCACATGACTCCATGTCCCTGTCCCTTCACATGACTCCATGTCCCTGTTCTCACATGACTCCATGTCCCTGTCCTCACATGACTCCATGTCCCTGCCCTCACATGACTCCATGTCCCTGCCCCCACATGACCCCATGTCCCTGTCCTCACATGACCCCATGTCCCTGTCCCCTCACATGACTCCATGTCCCTGTCCTCACATGACTCCATGTCCCTGTCCCCACATGACTCCATGTCCCTGTCCTCACATGACTCCATGTCCCTGCCCTCACATGACTCCATGTACCTGCCCTCACATGACTCCATGTCCCTGCCCCTACATGACTCCATGTCCCTGCCCTCACATGATAGCATGTCCCTGTCCTCACATGACTTCATGTCCCTTTCCCCTCACATGACTCCATGTCCCTGCCCCCACATGACTCCATGTTCCTGTCCCCTCACATGACTCCATGTCCCTGTCCCCTCACATGACTCCATGTCCCTGTCCTCAGATGACTCCATGTCCCTGTCCTCACATGACTCCATGTCCATGTCCTCACATGACTCAATGTCCCTGTCCTTACATGACTTCATGTCCCTGCCCCCACATGACTCCATGTCCCTGCCCTCACATGACTCCATGTCCCTCCCCCCCACATGACTCAATGTCCCTGCCCCCCACATGACTCCATGTCCATGTCCTCACATGACTATGGTGGTCATTCTGACCTCGGCGGTAAAAGGCGCCTACCGCCGGTCAGAAATCCTCCATAATCCCGCCGCGGTCGCGGAAACCCGCCACGGTCATTCTGACCCGCAGAAGGCAAACCTCCGAAAATCCAACCGCCACAACAGACCGCCAGACCAGCGGTCGGCGGAAAGGTGGAGGTGACCAAACCTCCACCGCCACGCCAACAGAAATACGCCCATCCCATTACGACCCACGAATCCACGCGGCGGTCATTCAAACGCGGTATTCCATTGGCGGGACACACCGGCGCGGTCAGAATACACACAAACGAACAAAACTCACCCACATTGGACGATTTGAATCCCACACACCTGATACACATACACACACCACTCCCACACACACAATACAATATAAAACACCCACCCACATCACCCACAACCCCCTACGCTTAAAAATTCGTAAAGAAGGCAAGAGCGAGACACCAGCATCCAAAACATAACAGCCACAGCCACTCAACACCATCACCCACACACTATCCACACACAAAACAACACACACCACCACACTCAACTCACTTAAATACACATACTCCACCCCACACATCATACACACCACCCCATGGCACCCCAAAGACAACCCCGCTTCACAGACGAAGAACTCAGGGTTATGGTGGAGGAAATCGTTCGTGTAGAGCCCCAGCTGTTCGGCACACAGATACAATACACCAGCATTGCCCGGAGGACGGAGCTATGGCAGAGGATTGTCGACAGGGTGAACGCAGTGGGACAGCACCCCAGAAATCGGGAAGACATCAGGAAGCGATGGAACGACCTACGGGGGAAGGTGCGTTCCATGGTATCCAGGCACAACATCGCCGTGCAGAAGACTGGCGGAGGACCCCCACCTCAACCCCCACAATTCACATCATGGGAGGAGGAAGTCTTGAACATCCTGCATCCTGACGGCCTCGCAGGAGTCGGCGGAGGAATGGATACTGGTAAGTTGAAGCTTCAATACTGCTTCCCCCCCACCTGCATGCCAAATCAGACCCCAACCCTCACCCCCATCCTCGAACCCCACCCTCACCCCCACCCCCACCCTCACCCCCACCCTCACCCCCACCACCATCCTCACCCCCACCACCATCCTCACCCCCACCCCCAGCACACCTATTCCCCGCCAATGTCTCACCATCACAACCCACACATCCCAAAACCTAGGCCTGCATGCGTCCACTAAGCATGGACACCCATCACCAAAGCATGCCCAATGCATATACACATCCCCCCCACAAGCCACCCTCACCAAAGCCCCCACACACGAATGCCAGCACTTGGGGACACGGGAACCCACAGATACACCCATATGCCACACATTGAAACTATAACCATACCTCTATACCCCTGCAGGACCCGACCGTCAACACACCGCGGCGGAGGGGCCAGAATTATCCACACCCCCACCCAAGAGGCCGTCAGCGATGACAGCAGCTCTGTCGATCTGGACACCGATGACCAGCCCGGACCATCGGGGACCTCTGGACAGTCGGTTCCCCTCACACAGGCACAGGCCACTATAGACCCTAACCCCTCTGGGAACACCAGCACAGCTCCCACCCAGCGGGCCCATGCCTCTGTCTCCAGGGCGCGTCAATCTGCGGTGTGTCTACCACTACAGGGCACCCAGGATAACCCACCACCCCAACAACAACAGGGACCTGGGGGCAGTGGTAGTGGGCACACCGGCCAGGGGGCAGAGGCCCAGGGAAACAGGGCAACTCGGCGGGCAGCTGTGCGACAGGGGGGGGAGGAGAGGCCCAGGGAACCCACTCTCCACGAGGTCCTCACCACCATCATGGGAGCATACAACCGCTCCCAGGAGACGATGGCGACGGTACTGGCCCGGTTCCAGGAGATCCAGGTGCTGCAGGAGGAACACTATCGGGGGTACAGGGAGGACATCCGAGCCATCAACACCACCCTGGTTACCATGGTAGGGCTGCTGCAGGACCTCGTAAACAGCAGGGCGGACACTGAACAACACCCAAGGGCCCCTGCCACTAGCCTGGACCAAGAACAGCCATCCACCTCCGCCGGCGCTAGTGGACAGGAGGCCCCCGCACAGCAGCAGCCCACCAGACCCCCACCTCCTGCAGGAGAAGAACCACCCCGCAAGAGGGCCCTGAGATCTCGCAAGACAGAGTAGGATGTCAAGACCCCCGCCAGCAATGGATACCACCTGATGTCATCCCACTGTCCCACATTGTCACCCTGTCCATCCTCGAACTGCCCATGCTCCATCTCTCCACAGGCCTCTGGACAATGCACCTGTGTGACTGTTACTCTGGACTCTGCCATGGACATTCCTTCACCATAGCCCCCACCCACTTGAAACCACCCATCCCATTTTGAGCACTTCAATAAACACCTATTTTGCACCAAAATATCAGGAGTCTGGCTGTGATTTCAATAGATTGTAATTGACATGACAGTGCAAATATGTCCTTGTACATGGTGAAGTCAACAAACAGCTGCCACAAAGCTGTAGTCCATGGGGAAACGAAGCACAGGACTCGTAGTGGGGACCCCAGATCTGAAATAGGGAGGGAAAAGCCAAAACTCAGTCATCATACACTGGGGCAAATAGACAGGCAGCAGAGATGCTGCAGAGTAGTTAACATTTACTAAATTATCTTTGAAATGTTACCTGTGTCCTATTGGAAGTACTGTTCAATGATTCTGTCCCTGTTGTCTGTTTCAGCCCCGTCGTCTTCCTCCTCGTCACTCTCCTCAGGTTCCACCGCTGCCACAACACCACCGTCTCGACCATCCTCCTGCAGGAAAGGCACCTGGCGGCGCAAAGCCAGGTTGTGAAGCATGCAGCAGGCCACGATGATGTGACACACCTTCTTAGGTGAGTACATTAGGGATCCACCGGTCATATGCAGGCAGCGAAACCTGGCCTTTAGGAGGCCAAAGGTGCGTTCGATCACCCTCCTAGTACGCCCATGGGCCTCATTGTACCGTTCCTCTGCCCTGGTCCGGGGATTCCTTACTGGGGTCAGTAGCCACGACAGGTTGGGGTACCCAGAGTCCCCCACTAGCCATACACGGTGTCTCTGTAGCTGTTCCATCACGTAAGGGATGCTGCTATTCCTCAGGATGTAGGCGTCATGCACTGACCCTGGGAATTTGGCATTTACATGCGAGATGTACTGGTCAGCCAAACACACCACCTGGATGTTCATTGAATGGTAACTTTTTCTGTTCCTGTACACCTGCTCCCTGTCTCTTGGGGGAACCAAAGCCACATGGGTCCCATCAATGGCACCAATTACGTTGGGAATATGTCCAAGGGCGTAGAAATCCCCCTTCACTGTAGCCAATTCGCCCACCTCAGGGAAAATGATGTAGTTCCTCACGGATTTCATCAGGGCAGACAACACTCTGGATAACACCTTTGAAAACATGGGCTGAGACATCCCGGAAGCAATTCCCACGGTTGTCTGAAATGACCCACTTGCCAAGAAATGTAGTACTGACATGACCTGCACCAGAGGGGGAATCCCTGTGGGTTGGCGGATGGGGGACATCAGGTCGGGCTCCAGCCGGGCACACAGTTCATGGATAGTGGCACGGTTAAGACGGTAGGTCAGGATAATGTGGCGTTCTTCCATTGTCGACAGGTCCACCAGCGGTCGGTACACGGGAGGATTCATCCGTCTCCTCGCCCAACCCAGCGGACGGTGCCTAGGAAGGACAACATGGAGCACACAGTCAGGCAACCCACAGGTACGTACTCACAGCTAGCACAGTATACGATTCTCTATGCAGTGAATGGCGTGTCTGAGTGGCTATGCAAGGCCTAGGCCTGTGTGACGCAGTTGAAATTGAGCCATGTGGGCCCTGGAAATGGCGGCTGCCTGACCTGTGAAGTGTGACAATGGGATGTGAGGTCAATGCGCTGGCGTGGCACACCGCGGCGGGCGGCGGGCGAAGACCGCGGCGCGAAGCCGCATTGGTTAACATTGAAGCCTATGGGTTGCAGGAGCCAATGGCGAAGGGCGCCGGCGGTGGCGGGACGCACCGCCGCGGTACGCACCGCCGCGGACGTGACCGCCATTTTCTATCTACTTATCCACTTGCGACTTGAACTTTCACAGGAGAGGACCTATACTGCAAGTGTTGCTGTGACCTCGGTCTGGAAGGGACAATGGCTGCTGCGACTGGGGAAAGGGCCCCTGCCTTCACTGGAGAGGAGTTGGAGAAACTTGTGGATGGGGTCCTCCCCCAGTATTCGCTACTCTACGGTCCTCCAGACCAACAAGTGAGTTTAATTCAATCTGGATTTGGGGCCACTGGCTGGCTTGGGGGCCTGGCGGGGATGGGGGGCATGTTGGGCATGGCGGGGGGCCTGGCGGGGGGCCTGGCGGGGATGGGGGGCATGTTGGGCCTGGCGGGGGGCCTGGCGGGGATGGGGGGCATGTTGGGCATGGCGGGGGGCCTGGCGGGGGGCCTGGCGGGGATGGGGGGCATGTTGGGCCTGGCGGGGATGGGGGGCATGTTGGGCATGGCGGGGGGCCTGGCGGGGGGCCTGGCGGGGATGGGGGGCATGTTGGGCCTGGCGGGGGGCCTGGCGGGGATGGGGGGCATGTTGGGCATGGCGGGGGGCCTGGCGGGGGGCCTGGCGGGGATGGGGGGCGTTGGGCCACTGGAAAGGAAAATGCTGAGTAACTTGAACGTGGTATTTCTCCCTCCCTGTACGTGTCACATAGGTCCGCGCCCATGAGAAGATCGGGATTTGGCGTGCCATCGCCAAGGAAGTCCGGGCCCTGGGGGTCCACCATCTACGGGGCACCCACTGCCGCAAGAGGTGGGAGGACATCCGCCGCGGGACCAAGAAGACCGCCGAGTCTCTGCTGGGGATGGCCTCCCAACGTAGGCGGGGTGCCTGCCGTCAACTGAGCCCCCTGATGTTCCGGATCCTGGCGGTGGCCTACCCTGATTTGGATGGGCGCGTGAGGGCAGCACAGCAGACACAAGGGGGTGAGTACAAGCATTATCTACTCTGTTGTCGCGCAGTGGAGGTGTCTGGGTGGGGGAGGAGGGCTGGGGGTCCCCCTAGGCCAGGGCGATATCTGTAGGCTGGGCACCCCCGTAAGCCCCTGTGTCCCCAGCCACCACCCTCAGTAGTTTGTCAGTACAGCCATCCCTGGGCCGTGTCATCCATGGGTGCAGTTGTCAACTCTAGGCGTGTAGGGCATGTTCCACGGAATGCGTAGCGTACCCCAAGTGCGCAACTTAGTGCAGGGGGCATCTGTGTCTGTCATGTCCGCTAACTGTACCGGAGATCCATGTACTCAATATCCCTTTATTTCTCTCTCCCCCCCCCTTTTTGTTTGTCTTTCTGTGCTTGTGTGCATCAGCATCATCAGGCGGAGGAGAAGTGGCATCGGGGCAGGAGGGAGCTGCATCTCACATGGCCCAGGAGGGCCATGCCACAGAGTCAGACTGGACCAGTGAGACGGAGGGCGAGGGGAGCTCCACGACGGGGACGACTGGAGCCTGCAGCGACACGGACACGTCCTCGGAAGGGGGCTCCCTTGCGGGGGTGGCACCATCCGTGCCCCCGCCATTACAGGTACAGCCGCCACCCAGCGCACCATCTCCGCCCTCCCAGCAGCCCCTCCGCGTTCGCCCCGTGCCCGCTCTGCCAGGAAGCCGGGCATCTCCTTCGCCCCAGGCACCTCAGGCCCTGCCCCTGTTACCCCCGCTGCCCTCAGTGAGGAGGTCATTGACCTCCTCCGAACGCTCATTGTTGGGCAGACTACCCTTTTGAATGCCAACCAGGGGGTGGAGAGGGAGGTTCATCGCAGCAATGCGTACCTGGAGGGCATTCATTCGGGTCAGGCTGCCCATCAGCGATCGTTCCAGGCTCTGGCCTCAGCACTGACGGCAGCCATTGTCCCTGTCTCCTGCCTGCCTCTACTAACTCCCTCCTCCCAGTCTCCTGTTCCTCTGCCTGTCCCACCCACACCATCAGACCAGCCTGCACACACCTCAACACCCAAGAGAAGCTCATCCAAACATAAGCACCACAGATCACGCAGACATTCACACACGCAACATTCCGATGCAGACATGCCAACAGTCACTACCACCTCTGTGACCCCCACCTCCTCGTCTCCCTCCTCCCTCCCTGTGACGTCTACACTCACACCTCCATTCACCTCACCATCAGCCAGTGTTTCCATCACCAGCACACCCTCCACTCCAGTCCGCACACGTGCAGTCACCACCCCCACTGCCATTTACACGTCCCCTGTGTCCTCTCCCACTGTGTCTGTCACCCCCTCTTCCACACCACACAAACGCAGCCACCCACCCACCCAACAGCCATCCACCTCACGACAGCCTATCCCTCCTGCACCTGCACCCAAAGACAGCAAACGTGACTCACCTACAACCACATCCTCTCCCTCCACTCCCATTCCCACTGTACCTACCACTCTCCATTGTCCCAAGAAGCTCTTCCTCGCCACTACTAACTTCTTTCCTGACCCTGAGCCCCCCCCTCCTTCTCGTCGGGGTAAGAAGAGCACCTCAGCCACCACCAGCCCTGCAGCCCCCTTGACAAGGGTGCAGGGGTATTGGAGCCCGCCAGCCCGCATGTCTGGATCTTCGCCCAGCAGCAAGGGGACAGCCAGCCCACCCCCTGGGAAGAGGAGCAGAAGGCGGAAGGGGCGCCGCAGGAGCCCGCCTTCTACATCCCCCCCGGACACCACCCAGAGACAGTCACCAGCCACAGCTCCAAAGGGAGGAAAGGGCCACAGGCCGACGACTAAGGAGGGCAAGGGCAGCAAGTTGGAGAGGTCAGGCAGCAGGCCTGCTGCCCAGGAGGAGCCCACAACCCCCATAGCCGCTGCCCCGGGAGGAACCGGCACAGCTGCCCCGGGAGAGCCCACCAGCCCCATAGCCGCTGCCCAGGGAGGACCCAGCCCAGCTGGCCAGGAGGGCCCCACCACCCACAGCCCAGGTGGGCAGTGAAGGAGCACCATCCCCGCTGCCCAGGAGGGCACCACCAGGCATTTAGCAGTTGGCCATAGACCGTCCGCCGTCTCAAGAACCGCTGAACTGGGCCCTTCAAGCCAAGAACCGCTGAACTGGGCCCTTCAAGGCAAGAACCGCTGAACTGGGCCCCGTCGTCTCAAGAACCGCTGAACTGGGCCCCGCCGTCTCAAGAACCGCTGAACTGGGCCCTTCAAGCCAAGAACCGCTGAACTGGGCCCTTCAAGGCAAGAACCGCTGAACTGGGCCCTTCAAGGCAAGAACCGCTGAACTGGGCCCTTCAAGGCAAGAACCGCTGAACTGGGCCCTTCAAGGCAAGAACCGCTGAACTGGGCCCCGCCGTCTCAAGAACCGCTGAACTGGGCCCTTCAAGGCAAGAACCGCTGAACTGGGCCCCGCCGTCTCAAGAACCGCTGAACTGGGCCCTTCAAGGCAAGAACCGCTGAACTGGGCCCTTCAAGGCAAGAACCGCTGAACTGGGCCCCGCCGTCTCAAGAACCGCTGAACTGGGCCCTTCAAGGCAAGAACCGCTGAACTGGGCCCCGCCGTCTCAAGAACCGCTGAACTGGGCCCTTCAAGGCAAGAACCGCTGAACTGGGCCCCGCCGTCTCAAGAACCGCTGAACTGGGCCCTTCAAGGCAAGAACCGCTGAACTGGGCCCTTCAAGGCAAGAACCGCTGAACTGGGCCCTTCAAGGCAAGAACCGCTGAACTGGGCCCCGCCGTCTCAAGAACCGCTGAACTGGGCCCTTCAAGCCAAGAACCGCTGAACTGGGCCCTTCAAGGCAAGAACCGCTGAACTGGGCCCTTCAAGGCAAGAACCGCTGAACTGGGCCCTTCAAGGCAAGAACCGCTGAACTGGGCCCCGCCGTCTCAAGAACCGCTGAACTGTGCCCTTCAAGGCAACAACCTCTGAACTGGGCCCTTCAAGGCAAGAACCGCTGAACTGGGCCCCGCCGTCTCAAGAACCGCTGAACTGGGCCCTTCAAGGCAAGAACCGCTGAACTGGGCCCTTCAAGGCAAGAACCGCTGAACTGGGCCCCGCCGTCTCAAGAACCGCTGAACTGGGCCCTTCAAGGCAAGAACCGCTGAACTGGGCCCCGCCGTCTCAAGAACCGCTGAACTGGGCCCTTCAAGGCAAGAACCGCTGAACTGGGCCCTTCAAGGCAAGAACCGCTGAACTGGGCCCTTCAAGGCAAGAACCGCTGAACTGGGCCCCGCCGTCTCAAGAACCGCTGAACTGGGCCCTTCAAGGCAAGAACCGCTGGCCCTTTGGCAGACGTGGCAGGGCAGGATCTATCTCGGGCAGGGCTGCAGGATGTCCTCTGGCCAACTTGCCTCCTCCAGTGGCAGTGGGGTCTGTTATGGACTGTATGGACTGTGGCTTTGCTCTCCCCAGGATGGCCCAGTGGGCAGGCCACCCACTGTATGGACTGTATGGACTGTGGCTTTGGTCTCCCCAGGATGGCCCAGTGGGCAGGCCACCCACTGTATGGACTGTTTGGACTGTGGCTTTGCTCTCCCCAGGATGGCCCAGTGGGCAGGCCACCCACTGTATGGACTGTATGGACTGTGGCTTTGCTCTCCCCAGGATGGCCCAGTGGGCAGGCCACCCACTGTATGGACTGTTTGGACTGTGGCTTTGCTCTCCCCAGGATGGCCCAGTGGGCAGGCCACCCACTGTATGGACTGTTTGGACTGTGGCTTTGCTCTCCCCAGGATGGCCCAGTGGGCAGGCCACCCACTGTATGGACTGTATGGACTGTGGCTTTGCTCTCCCCAGGATGGCCCAGTGGGCAGGCCACCCACTGTATGGACTGTTTGGACTGTGGCTTTGCTCTCCCCAGGATGGCCCAGTGGGCAGGCCACCCACTGTATGGACTGTTTGGACTGTGGCTTTGCTCTCCCCAGGATGGCCCAGTGGGCAGGCCACCCACTGTATGGACTGTATGGACTGTGGCTTTGGTCTCCCCAGGATGGCCCAGTGGGCAGGCCACCCACTGTATGGACTGTATGGACTGTGGCTTTGCTCTCCCCAGGATGGCCCAGTGGGCAGGCCACCCACTGTATGGACTGTTTGGACTGTGGCTTTGCTCTCCCCAGGATGGGCCAGTGGTCATGGAGTCCCCTCGTGGATCTGGCGTCGTGTACTCAAGTGGCTGAGGTGCCCCCCCTTCCTTTCCCCCTGAGGTGCCTGTCCTATTTTCTTTCTGATGCCCCTGCAGTGTTCTCTCCGTGGAGTTCTTGTCGTGGGACTGGGCCTTGCCCCTTTGCACAGGACCCCTGTGATCCACGGACAGTGGTTGGACTACATTTCGTAGCTGTATATATTTTGTACATAGTTTATTTATTTATTGGGATTACTGGTGTACATATTTCAATATATCTGCCCGTTTATGATCTCTTCTTTTGGTCTTTGCATTATTTCGGAGGGGGGTGGTTTGTGGGTTGTGACAGTGATCTGTGGGAATGCATTGATGTGTGTGTTGTAGTGGGTGTGGGTGGGTGGGTGTGTGCCGGTAATCTTTTCCCTCCCCTGTGTCGTAGGTGCAGTACTCACCGATGTCTTCCGCGCCGCCGGGCGTGCTCCTGGTATATGAGGAGGAATAGGAGTGCGGGGATGACCTGTAACTCTGGCTCCATACTGCCGGAATCTCGCGTGGAGTGCGTAGAGGTGAGCGTTTTCCCGTTCGTAGTCTGTTTCCGCCGTGTTCTTATCGGCGGTGCTCCCGCCCCTGAAAAGGTGGCAGATTGGTGGGTCGTAATAGGGTGGGCGGTACTTTGTCTGCCGCCGGGCTGTTGGCGGGAACCGCCGCGCTGTTTGTTTGTACCGCTGTGGCGGTCGGAGTGTTAAGTTGGCGGGCTGTGTTGGCGGTTCCCGCCAGGGTCAGAATTGCATATTTTAGACCGCCGGCCTGTTGGCGGCTTGGCCGCCGCTTTATCACCGACCGCCAGGGTCAGAATGAGGGCCTCTATGTCCCTGTCCCCTCACATGACTCCATGTCCCTGTGCTCACATGACTCCATGTCCCTGTCCGCACATGACTCCATGTCCCTGTCCCCTCACATGACTCCATGTCCCTGTCCTCACATGACTCCATGTCCCTGTCCTCACATGACTCCATGTCCCTGCCCTCACATGACTCCATGTCCCTGCCCTCACATGACTCCATGTCCCTGTCCTCTCACATGACTCCATGTTCCTGTCCTCACATCACTCCATGTCCCTGTCCTCACATGACTCAATGTCCCTGCCCCCCACATGACCCCATGTCCCTGTCCTCACATGACCCCATGTCCCTGTCCCCTCACATGACTCCATGTCCCTGTCCTCACATGACCCCATGTCCCTGTCCTCTCACATGACTCCATGTCCCTGTCCCTTCACATGACTCCATGTCCCTGTTCTCACATGACTCCATGTCCCTGTTCTCACATGACTCCATGTCCCTGTCCTCACATGACTCCATGTCCCTGCCCTCACATAACTCCATGTCCCTGCCCCCACATGACCCCATGTCCCTGTCCTCACATGACCCCATGTCCCTGTCCCCTCACATGACTCCATGTCCCTGTCCTCACATGACTCCATGTCCCTGTCCCCACATGACTCCATGTCCCTGCCCTCACATGACTCCATGTCCCTGCCCTCACATGACTCCATGTCCCTGTCCTCAGATGACTCCATGTCACTGTCCTCACATGACTCCATGTCTATCTCCTCATATGACTCAATGTCCCTGTCCTTACATGACTTCATGTCCCTGCCACCACATGACTCCATGTCCCTGTCCTCACATGACTCCATGTCCCTGCCCCCCACATGACTCAATGTCCCTGCCCCCCACATGACTCCATCTCCATGTCCTCACATGACTATATGTCCCTGTCCCCTCACATGACTCCATGTCCCTGTCCTCACATGACTCCATGTCCCTGTCCGCACATGACTCCATGTCCCTGTCCCCTCACATGACTCCATGTCCCTGTCCTCACATGACTCCATGTCCCTGTCCTCACATCACTCCATGTCCCTGTCCTCACATGACTCAATGTCCCTGCCCCTCACATGACCCCATGGCCCTCATTCTGACCCTGGCGGTCGGCGGAGAGACGGCGGTCGGACCGCGAACAGACCGGCGGTATTAAAAATGGCATTCTGACCGCGGCGGTCCCCGCCGCGACCGACCGCTACTTCTCCACTCCGACCGCCGCGGCGGTCATGACCGCGGGGCTGGAGTTTGCGCACTCCGGCCCGGCGGTCGTCCCAAGACCGCCAAGGGTATTATGACCCTGCCTACCGCCGCGGTTTCTTGCGGGCGGGAACCGCCGTGCGAACCATGGCGGTAAGCACTATCGGGGCCAGGGAATTCCTTCCCTGGCACTGATAGGGGTCTCCCCCACCCCCCACTACCCACCCGAGTCCTCCCCCCACACCCTCCACCCCCCTGCCACCCCCCAGAGGTGGTACGAACCCCCTCCCCACCCCCACCCCGACATGCACATACATGTACCCCGACATGCACACACCCCCAACATGCACATATACACGCCCCCTACACACACATACACAACGGGGACACATACCCGCACACATACATGCCGACATGCGCACCTGCCGAACAGCACACATTACCCATAGACACAGCAGCACCCCCCGCCCGCATACACGCACTCACACACCCACTCTACACACTCACACGCACACCCCCATGCACGCCCACATCACACAACACCCCCCCACCCCCTCCCCTCACGGACGATCAACTTACCTTGTGCGTTGGTCCTCCGGGAGGCGACGGGAGCCATAGGGACGTGACCGCCAACAGAAGACCGCCAACAGAAGACCGCCACACAGAAATGTGGGTCGTAATTCTGTGGGCGGTGTTCTGCTGGCGTGGCGGTGGAGGTTGACCAGTCTCCACTTTCCCGCCGACCGCCAGTGTGGCTGCTGGCGGTTTTCCGGCGGAACGCTCCCAGCGGTCAGAATGCGCACAGCGGCACACCGCCGCGGTCGGCGGTCTTCACCGCGGCGGTAACTCAGCGGTCTTGCGAAAAGACCGCCAAGGTCAGAATGAGGGCCCATGTCTCTGTCCTCACATGACCCCATGTCCCTGTCCCCTCACATGACTCCATGTCCCTGTCCTCACATGACCCCATGTCCCTGTCCCCTCACATGAATCCATGTCCCTGTCCCTTCACATGACTCCATGTCCCTGTCCTCACATGACTCCATGTCCCTGTCCTCACATGACTCCATGTCCCTGTCCCCTCACATGACCCCATGTCCCTGTACTCACATGACCCCATGTCCCTGTCCCCTCACATGACTCCATGTCCCTGTCCCCTCACATGACTCCATGTCCCTGTCCTCGCATGACTCCATGTCCCTGTCCCCTCACATGACTCCATGTCCCTGTCCCCACATGACTCCATGTCCCTGTCCCCTCACATGACTCCATGTCCCTGTCCTCACATGAATCATGTCCCTGTCCTCACATGACTCCATGTCCCTGCCCCCCACATGACTCCATGTCCTCTCATGACTACCTGTCCCTGTCCTCACATGACTCCATGTCCCTGCCCCCACATGACCCCATGTCCCTGTCCTCACATGACCCCATGTCCCTGTCCCCTCACATGACTCCATGTCCCTGTCCTCACATGACTCCATGTCCCTTCCCCACATGACTCCATGTCCCTGTCCTCACATGACTCCATGTCCCTGCCCCCACATGACCCCATGTCCCTGTCCCCTCACATGACTCCATGTCCCTGTCCTCACATGACTCCATGTCCCTGTCCCCACATGACTCCATGTCCCTGTCCTCACATGACTCCATGTCCCTGCCCTCACATGACTCCATGTCCCTGCCCTCACATGACTCCATGTACCTGCCCCTACATGACTCCATGTCACTGCCCTCACATGATAGCATGTCCCTGTCCTCACATGACTTCATGTCCCTTTCCCCTCACATGACTCCATGTCCCTGCCCCCACATGACTCCATGTCCCTGTCCCCTCACATGACTCCATGTCCCTGTCCTCAGATGACTCCCTGTCCCTGTCCTCACATGACTCCATGTCCATACATGACTCAATGTCCCTGTCCTTAGATGACTTCATGTCCCTGCCCCCACATGACTCCATGTCCATGTCCTCACATGACTCCATGTCCCTGCCCCCCACATGACTCCATGTCCATGTCCTCACATGACTATATGTCCCTGTCCCCTCACATGACTCCATGTCCCTGTCCTCACATGACTCCATGTCCCTATCCACACATGACTCCATGTCCCTGTCCCCTCACATGACTCCATGTCTCTGTCCTCACATGACTCCATGTCCCTGTCCTCACATGACTCCATGTCCATGTCCCCACATGACTACATGTCCCTGTCCCCTCACATGACTCCATGTCCCTGTCCCCTAACATGACTCCATGTTCCTGTCCTCACATGACTCCATGTCCCTGCCCTCACATGACTCCATGTCCCTGCCCCCACATGACCCCATGTCCCTGTCCTCACATGACCCCATGTCCCTGTCCCCTCACATGACTCCATGTCCCTGTCCTCACATGACTCCATGTCCCTGTCCCCACATGACTCCATGTCCCTGTCCTCACATGACCCCATGTCCCTGCCCCCCACATGACTCCATGTCCATGTCCTCACATGACTACATGTCCCTGTCCCCTCACATGACTTCATGTCCCTGTCCTCACATCACTCCATGTCCCTGTCCGCACATGACCCCATGTCCCTGTCCCCTCACATGACTCCATGTCCCTGTCCTCACATGACTCCATGTCCCTGTCCCCACATGACCCCATGTCCCTGCCCCCCACATGACTCCATGTCCATGTCCTCACATGACTACATGTCCCTGTCCCCTCACATGACTCCATGTCCCTGTCCCCTAACACGACTCCATGTCCCTGTCCTCACATGACTCCATGTTCCTGTCCTCACATGACTCCATGTCCCTGCCCTCACATGACTCCATGTCCCTGCCCTCACATGACTCCATGTGCCTGTCCTCTCACATGACTCCATGTCCCTGTCCTCACATCACTCCATGTCCCTGTCCTCACATGACTCAATGTCCCTGCCCCTCACATGACCCCCATGTCCCTGTCCTCACATGACCCCATGTCCCTGTCCCCTCACATGACTCCATGTCCCTGTCCTCACATGACCCCATGTCCCTGTCCCCTCACATGAATCCATGTCCCTGTCCCTTCACATGACTCCATGTCCCTGTCCTCACATGACTCCATGTCCCTGTCCTCACATGACTCCATGTCCCTGCCCTCACATGACTCCATGTCCCTGTCCCCTCACATGACCCCATGTCCCTGTCCTCACATGACCCCATGTCCCTGTCCCCTCACATGACTCCATGTCCCTGTCCCTTCACATGACTCCATGTCCCTGTCGTCACATGACTCCATGTCCCTGCCCTCACATGACTCCATGTCCCTGCCCTCACTTGACTCCATGTCCCTGCCCCCACATGACCCCATGTCCCTGTCCTCACATGACCCCATGTCCCTGTCCCCTCACATGACTCCATGTCCTTGTCCTCACATGACTCCATGTCCCTGTCCCCACATGACCCCATGTCCCTGTCCTCACATGACCCCATGTCCCTGCCCTCACATGACTCCATGTCCCTGCCCTCACATGACTCCATGTCCCTGCCCTCACATGACTATATGTCCCTGCCCCCACATGACTCCATGTCCCTGCCCTCACATGACTCCATGTCGCTGCCCCCACATGACTCCATGTCCCTGCCCCCTCACATGACTCCATGTCCCTGTCCCCTCACATGACTCCATGTCCCTGCCCCCCACAAGACTCCATGTCCCTGCCCCCCACATGACTCCATGTCCCTGTCCTCCCATGACTCCATGTCCCTGTCCTCCCATGACTCCATGTCCCTGTCCCCTCACATGGCTCCATGCCCAGTCCCCTCACATGACTCCATGTCCCTGTCCTCACATGACTCAATGTCCCTACCCCCCACATGACTCCATGTCCATGTCCTCACATGACTCCATGTCCCTGTCCCCTCACATGACTCCATGTCCCTGTCCCTTCACATGACTCCATGTCCCTGTCGTCACATGACTCCATGTCCCTGCCCTCACATGACTCCATGTCCCTGCCCTCACTTGACTCCATGTCCCTGCCCCCACATGACCCCATGTCCCTGTCCTCACATGACCCCATGTCCCTGTCCCCTCACATGACTCCATGTCCTTGTCCTCACATGACTCCATGTCCCTGTCCCCACATGACCCCATGTCCCTGTCCTCACATGACCCCATGTCCCTGCCCTCACATGACTCCATGTCCCTGCCCTCACATGACTCCATGTCCCTGCCCTCACATGACTATATGTCCCTGCCCCCACATGACTCCATGTCCCTGCCCTCACATGACTCCATGTCGCTGCCCCCACATGACTCCATGTCCCTGCCCCCTCACATGACTCCATGTCCCTGTCCCCTCACATGACTCCATGTCCCTGCCCCCCACAAGACTCCATGTCCCTGCCCCCCACATGACTCCATGTCCCTGTCCTCCCATGACTCCATGTCCCTGTCCTCCCATGACTCCATGTCCCTGTCCCCTCACATGGCTCCATGCCCAGTCCCCTCACATGACTCCATGTCCCTGTCCTCACATGACTCAATGTCCCTACCCCCCACATGACTCCATGTCCATGTCCTCACATGACTCCATGTCCCTGTTCCCTCACATGACTCCATGTCCCTGTCCTCACATGACTCTATGTCCCTGTCCCCTCACATGACTCCATGTCCCTGTCCTCACATGACTCCATGTCCCTGTCCGCTCACATGACTCCATGTCCCTGTCCCCACATGACTCCATGTCCCTGTCACCTCACATGACTCCATGTCCCTGTCCTCACATGAATCATGTCCCTGTCCTCACATGACTGAATGTCCCTGCCCCCCACATGACTCCATGTCCTCTCATGACTACCTGTCCCTGTCCTCACATGACTCCATGTCCCTGTCCCCTCACATGACTCCATGTCAATGTCCTCACATGACTCCATGTCCCTGTCCCCACATGACTCCATGTCCCTGTCCTCACATGACTCAATGTCCCTGCCCCCCACATGACTCCATGTCCTCTCATGACTACCTGTCCCTGTCCTCACATGACTCCATGTCCCTGTCCCCTCACATGACTCCATGTCCCTGTCCTCACATGACTCCATGTCCCTGTCCCCACATGACTCCATGTCCCTGTCCTCACATGACTCCATGTCCCTGCCCCCCACATGACTCAATGTCCCTGCCCCCCACATGACTCCATGTCCATGTCCTCAGATGACTACATGTCCCTGTCCCCTCACATGACCTCCATGTCCCTGTCCCCTCACATGACTCCATGTCCCTGTCCTCACATGACTCCATGTCCCTGTCCCCTCACATGACTCCATGTCCCTGTCCTCACATCACTCCATGTCCCTCTCCTCACATGATTCAATGTCCCTGCCCTCCACATGACTTCATGTCCATGTCCTCACATGACTCTATGTCCCTGTCCCCTCACATGACTCCATGTCCCTGTCCTCACATGACTCCATGTCCCTGCCCTCACATGACTCCATGTCCCTGCCCCCACATGACTCCATGTCCCTGCCCTCACATGACTCCATGTCGCTGCCCCCACATGACTCCATGTCCCTGCCCCCTCACATGACTCCATGTCCCTGTCCCCTCACATGACTCCATGTCCCTGCCCCCCACAAGACTCCATGTCCCTGCCCCCCACATGACTCCATGTCCCTGTCCTCACATGACTCCATGTCCCTGTCCTCCCATGACTCCATGTCCCTGTCCCCTCACATGGCTCCATGCCCAGTCCCCTCACACGACTCCATGTCCCTGTCCTCACATGACTCAATGTCCCTACCCCCCACATGACTCCATGTCCATGTCCTCACATGAGTCCATGTCCCTGTTCCCTCACATGACTCCATGTCCCTGTCCTCACATGACTCCGTGTCCCTGTCCCCTCACATGACTCCATGTCCCTGTCCTCACATGACTCCATGTCCCTGTCCCCTCACATGACCCCATGTCCCAGTCCCCACATGACTCCATGTCCCTGTCCCCTCACATGACTCCATGTCCCTGCCCCCACATGACTCAATGTCCCTGTCCCCTCACATTACTCCATGTCCCTGTCCCCTCACATAACTCCATGTCCCTGCCCTCACATGACTCCATGTCCCTGCCCTCACATGACTCCATGTCCCTGTCCTCTCACATGACTCCATGTCCCTGTCCTCACATCACTCCATGTCCCTGTCCTCACATGACTCAATGTCCCTGCCCCTCACATGACCCCCATGTCCCTGTCCTCACATGACCCCATGTCCCTGTCCCCTCACATGACTCCATGTCCCTGTCCTCACATGACCCCATGTCCCTGTCCCCTCACATGAATCCATGTCCCTGTCCCTTCACATGACTCCATGTCCCTGTCCTCACATGACTCCATGTCCCTGTCCTCACATGACTCCATGTCCCTGCCCTCACATGACTCCATGTCCCTGTCCCCTCACATGACCCCATGTCCCTGTCCTCACATGACCCCATGTCCCTGTCCCCTCACATGACTCCATGTCCCTGTCCCTTCACATGACTCCATGTCCCTGTCGTCACATGACTCCATGTCCCTGCCCTCACATGACTCCATGTCCCTGCCCTCACTTGACTCCATGTCCCTGCCCCCACATGACCCCATGTCCCTGTCCTCACATGACCCCATGTCCCTGTCCCCTCACATGACTCCATGTCCTTGTCCTCACATGACTCCATGTCCCTGTCCCCACATGACCCCATGTCCCTGTCCTCACATGACTCCATGTCCCTGCCCCCACATGACTCCATGTCCCTGCCCTCACATGACTCCATGTCGCTGCCCCCACATGACTCCATGTCCCTGCCCCCTCACATGACTCCATGTCCCTGTCCCCTCACATGACTCCATGTCCCTGCCCCCCACAAGACTCCATGTCCCTGCCCCCCACATGACTCCATGTCCCTGTCCTCACATGACTCCATGTCCCTGTCCTCCCATGACTCCATGTCCCTGTCCCCTCACATGGCTCCATGCCCAGTCCCCTCACATGACTCCATGTCCCTGTCCTCAGATGACTCAATGTCCCTACCCCCACATGACTCCATGTCCATGTCCTCATATGACTCCATGTCCCTGTTCCCTCACATGACTCCATGTCCCTGTCCTCACATGACTCCATGTCCCTGTCCCCTCACATGACTCCATGTCCCTGTCCTCACATGACTCCATGTCCCTGTCCCCTCACATGACCCCATGTCCCTGTCCCCACATGACTCCATGTCCCTGTCCCCTCACATGACTCCATGTCCCTGTCCTCACATGAATCATGTCCCTGTCCTCACATGTCTCAATGTCCCTGCCCCCCACATGACTCCATGTCCTCTCATGACTACCTGTCCCTGTCCTCACATGACTCCATGTCCCTGTCCCCTCACATGACTCCATGTCCCTGTCCTCACATGACACCATGTACCTGTCCTCACATGACTCCATGTCCCTGTCCCCTCACATGACTCCATGTCCCTGTCCTCACATGACTTCATGTCCCTGTCCCCTCACATGACTCCATGTCCCTGCCCCCACATGACTCAATGTCCCTGTCCCCTCACATTACTCCATGTCCCTGTCCCCTCACATGACTCCATGTCCCTGTCCTCAGATGACTCCATGTCCCTGTCCTCACATGACTCCATGTCCCTGTCCTCACATGACTCAATGTCCCTGTCCTTACATGACTCCATGTCCCTGCCCCCACATGACTCCATGTCCCTGTCCTCACATGACTCCATGTCCCTGCCCCCACATGACTCCATGTCCCTGTCTCCTCACATGACTCCATGTCCCTGTCCTCACATGACTCCATGTCCCTGTCCCCACATGACTCCATGTCCCTGTCCTCACATGACTCCATGTCCCTGTCCTCACATCACTCCATGTCCCTCTCCTCACATGATTCAATGTCCCTGCCCTCCACATGACTTCATGTCCATGTCCTCACATGACTCTATGTCCCTGTCCCCTCACATGACTCCATGTCCCTGCCCTCACATGACTCCATGTCGCTGCCCCCACATGACTCCATGTCCCTGCCCCCTCACATGACTCCATGTCCCTGTCCCCTCACATGACTCCATGTCCCTGCCCCCCACAAGACTCCATGTCCCTGCCCCCCACATGACTCCATGTCCCTGTCCTCACATGACTCCATGTCCCTGTCCTCCCATGACTCCATGTCCCTGTCCCCTCACATGGCTCCATGCCCAGTCCCCTCACATGACTCCATGTCCCTGTCCTCACATGACTCAATGTCCCTACCCCCCACATGACTCCATGTCCATGTCCTCACATGACTCCATGTCCCTGTTCCCTCACATGACTCCATGTCCCAGTCCTCACATGACTCCATGTCCCTGTCCCCTCACATGACTCCATGTCCCTGTCCTCACATGACTCCATGTCCCTGTCCCCTCACATGACTCCATGTCCCTGTCCCCACATGACTCCATGTCCCTGTCCCCTCACATGACTCCATGTCCCTGTCCTCACATGAATCATGTCCCTGTCCTCACATGACTCAATGTCCCTGCCCCCCACATGACTCCATGTCCTCTCATGACTACCTGTCCCTGTCCTCACATGACTCCATGTCCCTGTCCCCTCACATGACTCCATGTCCCTGTCCTCACATGACTCCATGTCTCTGTCCTCCCATGACTCCATGTCCCTGTCCCCTCACATGGCTCCATGCCCAGTCCCCTCACATGACTCCATGTCCCTGTCCTCACATGACTCAATGTCCCTACCCCCCACATGACTCCATGTCCTCACATGACTCCATGTCCCTGTTCCCTCACATGACTCCATGTACCTGTCCTCACATGACTCCATGTCCCTGTCCCCTCACATGACTCCATGTCCCTGTCCTCACATGACTCCATGTCCCTGTCCCCTCACATGACTCCATGTCCCTGTCCCCACATGACTCCATGTCCCTGTCCCCTCACATGACTCCATGTCCCTGTCCTCACATGAATCATGTCCCTGTCCTCACATGACTCAATGTCCCTGCCCCCCACATGACTCCATGTCCTCTCATGACTACCTGTCCCTGTCCTCACATGACTCCATGTCCCTGTCCCCTCACATGACTCCATGTCCCTGTCCTCACATGACACCATGTACCTGTCCTCACATGACTCCATGTCCCTGTCCCCTCACATGACTCCATGTCCCTGTCCTCACATGACTTCATGTCCCTGTCCCCTCACATGACTCCATGTCCCTGCCCCCACATGACTCAATGTCCCTGTCCCCTCACATTACTCCATGTCCCTGTCCCCTCACATCACTCCATGTCCCTGTCCTCAGATGACTCCATGTCCCTGTCCTCACATGACTCCATGTCCCTGTCCTCACATGACTCAATGTCCCTGTCCTTACATGACTCCATGTCCCTGCCCCCACATGACTCCATGTCCCTGTCCTCACATGACTCCATGTCCCTGCCCCCACATGACTCCATGTCCCTGTCTCCTCACATGACTCCATGTCCCTGTCCTCACATGACTCCATGTCCCTGTCCCCACATGACTCCATGTCCCTGTCCCCACATGACTCCATGTCCCTGCCCCCACATGACTCCATGTCCCTGCCCCCACATGACTCCATGTCCCTGTCCTCACATGACTCCATGTCCCTGTCCTCACATCACTCCATGTCCCTCTCCTCACATGATTCAATGTCCCTGCCCTCCACATGACTTCATGTCCATGTCCTCACATGACTCTATGTCCCTGTCCCCTCACATGACTCCATGTCCCTGTCCTCACATGACTCCATGTCCCTGCCCTCACATGACTCCATGTCCCTGCCCCCACATGACTCCATGTCCCTGCCCTCACATGACTCCATGTCGCTGCCCCCACATGACTCCATGTCCCTGCCCCCTCACATGACTCCATGTCCCTGTCCCCTCACATGACTCCATGTCCCTGCCCCCCACAAGACTCCATGTCCCTGCCCCCCACATGACTCCATGTCCCTGTCCTCACATGACTCCATGTCCCTGTCCTCCCATGACTCCATGTCCCTGTCCCCTCACATGGCTCCATGCCCAGTCCCCTCACATGACTCAATGTCCCTACCCCCCACATGACTCCATGTCCATGTCCTCACATGACTCCATGTCCCTGTTCCCTCACATGACTCCATGTCCCTGTCCTCACATGACTCCATGTCCCTGTCCCCTCACATGACTCCATGTCCCTGTCCTCACATGACTCCATGTCCCTGTCCCCTCACATGACTCCATGTCCCTGCCCCCCACATGACTCCATGTCCTCTCATGACTACCTGTCCCTGTCCTCACATGATTCCATGTCCCTGTCCCCTCACATGACTCCATGTCCCTGTCCTCACATGACACCATGTATCTGTCCTCACATGACTCCATGTCCCTGTCCCCTCACATGACTCCATGTCCCTGTCCTCACATGACTTCATGTCCCTGTCCCCTCACATGACTCCATGTCCCTGCCCCCACATGACTCAATGTCCCTGTTCCCTCACATTACTCCATGTCCCTGTCTCCTCACATGACTCCATGTCCCTGTCCTCACATGACTCCATGTCCCTGTCCCCACATGACTCCATGTCCCTGTCCCCACATGACTCCATGTCCCTGCCCCCACATGACTCCATGTCCCTGCCCCCACATGACTCCATGTCCCTGTCCTCACATGACTCCATGTCCCTGCCCCCCACATGACTCAATGTCCCTGCCCCCCACATGACTCCATGTCCATGTCCTCATATGACTACATGTCCCTGTCCCCTCACATGACTCCATGTCCCTGTCCTCACATGACTCCATGTCCCTGTCCCCACATGACTCCATGTCCCTGTCCGCACATGACTCCATGCCCCTGTCCCCTCACATGACTCCATGTCCCTGTCCTCACATGACTCCATGTCCCTGTCCTCACATGACTCCATGTCCCTGCCCTCACACGACTCCATGTCCCTGTCCTCACATCACTCCATGTCCCTGCCCTCACATGACTCCATGTCCCTGCCCCCACATGACTCCATGTCCCTGTCCTCACATGACCCCATGTCCCTGTCCCCTCACATGATTCCATATCCCTATCCTCACATGACTCCATGTCCCTGTCCCCACATGACTCCATGTCCCTGTCCTCACATGACTCCATGTCCATGCCCTCACATGACTCCATGTCCCTGCCCCCACATGACTCCATGTCCCTGCCCTCACATGACCCCATGTCCCTGTCCCCTCACATGACTCCATGTCCCTGCTCCCACATGACTCCATGTCCCTGTCCCCTCACATGACTCCATGTCCCTGTCCTTAGATGACTCCATGTCCCTGTCCTCACATGACTTCATGTGCATGTCCTCACATGACTCAATGTCCCTGTCCTTACATGACTTCATGTCCCTGCCCCCACATGACTCCATGTCCCTGTCCTCACATGACTCCATGTCCCTGCCCCACATGACTCCATGTCCCTGTCCCCTCACATGACTCCATGTCCCTGTCCTCACATGACTCCATGTCCCTGTCCCCACATGACTCCATGTCCCTGTCCTCACATGACTCAATGTCCCTGCCCCCACATGACTCCATATCCCTGCCCCCACATGACTCCATGTCCCTGTCCTCACATGACTCTATGTCCCTGCCCCCCACATGACTCAATGTCCCTGCCCCCCACATGACTCCATGTCCATGTCCTCACATGACTACATGTCCCTGTCCCCTCACATGACTCCATGTCCCTGTCCTCACATGGCTCCATGTCCCTGTCCGCACATGACTCCATGTCCCTGTCCCCTCACATGACTCCATGTCCCTGTCCTCACATGACTCCATGTCCCTGTCCTCACATGACTCCATGTCCCTGCCCTCACATGACTCCATGTCCCTGTCCCCTCACATGACTCCATGTCCCTGTCCTCACATGACTCCATGTCCCTGTCCCCTCACATGACTCCATGTCCCTGTCCTCACATGACTCCATGTCCATCTCCTCACATGATTCAATGTCCCTGCCCTCCACATGACTTCATGTCCATGTCCTCAGATGACTCTATGTCCCTGTCCCCTCACATGACTCCATGTCCCTGTCCTCATATGACTCCATGTCCCTGCCCTCACATGACTCCATGTCCCTGCCCCCACATGACTCCATGTCCCTGTCCTCACATGACTCCATGTCCCTGTCCCCTCACATGACTCCATGTCCCTGTCCTCACATGACTCCATGTCCCTGTCCCCTCACATGACTCCATGTCCCTGTCCTCACATGACTCCATGTCCATCTCCTCACATGATTCAATGTCCCTGCCCTCCACATGACTTCATGTCCATGTCCTCAGATGACTTCATGTCCCTGTCCCCTCACATGACTCCATGTCCCTGCCCCGACATGACTCCATGTCCCTGTCCCCTCACATGACTCCATGTCCATGTCCCCTCACATGACTCCATGTCCCTGTCCTCAGATGACTCCATGTCCCTGTCCTCACATGACTCCATGTCCATGTCCTCACATGACTCAATGTCCCTGTCCTTACATGACTTCATGTCCCTGCCCCCACATGACTCCATGTCCCTGTCATCACATGACTCCATGTCCCTGCCACACATGACTCCATGTCCCTGTCCCCTCACATGACTCCATGTCCCTGTCCCCACATGACTCCATGTCCCTGTCCTCACATGACTCCATGTCCCTGTCCCCACATGACTCCATGTCCCTGCCCCCACATGACTCCATGTCCCTGTCCTCACATGACTCCATGTCCCTGCCCCCCACATGACTCAATGTCCCTGCCCCCCACATGACTCCATGTCCATGTCCTCACATGACTACATGTCCCTGTCCCTTCACATGACTCCCTGTCTCTGTCCTCACATGACTCCATGTCCCTGTCCGCACATGACTCCATGTCCCTGTCCTCACATGACTCCATGTCCCTGTCCCCTCACATGACTCCATGTCCCTGTCCTCACATGGCTCCATGTCCCTGCCCTCCACATGACTTCATGTCCATGTCCTCACATGACTCTATGTCCCTGTCCCCTCACATGACTCCATGTCCCTGTCCTCACATGACTCCATGTCCCTGCCCTCACATGACTCCATGTCCCTGTCCCCTCACATGACTCCATGTCCCTGTCCTCACATGACTCCATGTCCCTGTCCTCACCTGACTCAATGTCCCTGTCCCCTCACATGACACCATGTCCCTGCCCCCCACATGACTCCATGTCCCTGTCCCCTCACATGACTCCATGTCCCTGCCCTCACATGACTCCATGTCCCTGACCCCACATGACTCCATGTCCCTGCCCTCACATGACTCCATGTCCCTGCCCTCACATGACTCCATGTCCCTGACCCCACATGACTCCATGTCCCTGTCCCCTCACATGACTCCATGTCCCTGTCCTCACATGACTCCATGTCTCTGTCCCCTCACATGACTCCATGTCCCTGCCCCCACATGACTCCATGTCCCTGTCCTCACATGACTCTATGTCCCTGCCTCCACATGACTCCATGTCCCTGCCCTCACATGACTCCATGTCCCTGCCCTCACATGACTCCATGTCCCTGACCCCACATGACTCCATGTCCCTGCCCTCATATGACTCCCTGTCCCTGACCCCACATGACTCCATGTCCCTGACCCCACATGACTCCATGTCTCTGCCCTCACATGACCCCATGTCCCCGTCTCTCTCATACGCAGACCCCGTGTCCCTGCCTCACCCGCGCATTACTCCCCCTGTCTGTCCCTTGCTTTACTGACACCATACCCTTGTCCCCCCACAGACCCACATAGCCCTGTGAGTGTCTCTCTCCCTCCCGTCCTGTCTCGCTCTCATCCTCTCTCCGTCTTCGTGGGTGGCTGTCTCAGTACTTCTCTACCCCAGACTGTCACAGTGTTCAAGAGCCTCGGTCTCCCTCCCACCCAGACTCCATGTCTCTGTCTCGGTCCGACAGAGTCTCGCCTCATGCAGTCTCCCTCCCATCGCTTACACCCCCTGCGCCCCCCTCCAGGCTCCCCGACATCTCTGGCTCCCCCTCACCCTGTCTCTTCCATGCAGTCTCCCTCCCATCGACTTCTCTACCCCCATCCTCGGGGTTCCAACGCCTCTAGCACCCCCCCCTCTGAGACTGTACCGTGCCTCCCTCCCAGAGTCTTACACCCCCTGCGCCCCCCTCCATGCTCACCCCTCCCCCCCAACACCCTCTCCGTGCCCGACATCTATGACTCCTCGTCACCCGTCCCTGGCTGTCTCAGTCTCTCCGAGCACTACCCCTTGCCAAGGACCACCCTTGGGGGCGCATGCCCACAGCGCCCCATCCACGTGACCCCATGGAGCTCGGCGCGCGCACTTTAGCTGCCAGACTCATCTGTGCACGTGCACACCCGTACACTCTGCACATAAGGGTAGTGGACCTGTCTGCCTCCGAATATAGGGTGTTGTGTACTTGTTATGTTAATTTAGAAGTTTATAAAGAGCATTTGCTACCCAAGAATGCCTTGATCCCAAGTATGTAACTTAGAAAGACGTATTCGAGTCAGTGCCTATTTATATTCTGAATATCCGAGCCTTTAAAGTACGTGTCAATAACACCCGTGCACATTGGCAAAGCAGAGCCATAAAGAGCAGCACGTGCCCCCAATGCAGCTTTCATCACAGTAGGTATTAATATGGCAAAAGCCGTACGAGGGGTGCAGCCGTCACCCCAACCAGGACCACTCATCGCAGAACCAAGCAACCCCGCAAAAACTTGTGATTGATGGCGGGTGACACTCATGGTGTCCAAACAAGGTGGCAGAGGGCCTCATTTAGAACTTGGCGGAGGGATACTGTATCTTCTATGCCTTACCACTAATGCCATAGGATATCATTCATTTGTAATAGGGCATATAGCACATACTTCACAACTGTAACAGAGTAACCCGTCCGTCAAACTCTGGGCCTGATTTCGAGTTTGACGGACGGACGTGGCAATGCCCAACAAGAACTTTTGCCTACATTGTTGAGTGGCCTTTAGTTGTGGTGGTGTTGTGTTCTGTTGTTGTGGTGGTGATGTGTTCTGTTGTTGTGGTGGTGTTGTGTTCTGTTGTTGTGGTTATGTGTTCTGTTGTGGTGGTGATCTTCTGTTGTGGTGGTGATGTGTTCTGTTGTTGTGGTGGTTATGTGTTCTGTTGTGGTGGTGATGTTCTGTTGTTGTGGTGGTGATGTGTTCTGGTGATGTGTTCTGTTGTGGTGGTGATGTTCTGTTGCTGTGGTGGTGATGTGCTCTGTTGTGGTGGTGATGTGTTCTGTTGTTGTGGTGGTGATGTGTTCTAGTGATGTGTTCTGTTGTGGTGGTGATGTTCTGTTGCTGTGGTGGTGATGTCCTCTATTGTGGTGGTGATGGGTTCTGTTGTGGTGGTGGTGATGTGCTCTGTTGTGGTGGTGATGTTCTGTTGCTGTGGTGGTGATGTGCTCTGTTGTGGTGGTGATGTGTTCTATTGTGGTGGTGGTGGTGATGTGTTCTGTTGTGGTGGTGATGTGTTCTGTTGTGGTGGTTATTGTTGTGTTGTAGAATTCTCGGCAAGCACGCGCATGTCGAGAATTCTACATTCCAGGAGAGGACGGTTAGAGAGAATGGAGAAGACGGAGGTGGGCGAGGGATCGTTTCTGTTTTGCGGCTATGTTTAATTAATAAACATACTTTTATAAACTCCTGATCGGAGCAACTAGCTTCATTACATTGGCGACGAGCGCCTACCTCCATCTCTGCGTCACCGTGGCACGGAAACGTCAAGAGTGGACCCGCGATCCTGACTGAGATGGCGACTTCCATCGGATGGCACGAAGGAGAGGGTCGACGCGCATGAATTGTGAGGAGGAAGCGCGTAGTGAACAGGAAATATATTGGGTTTTTTTGTTTTTTTTCTCAGAAAACAACCCCTACGCCTATAAAAAAAACTCCGAATGAAGTGGCGGCCATCTTGGGGGTAGAGATACAAGAAAAAAGAAAAAAAACAACCCCTACCGCCTATAGAAAAAACCCTGAATGACGCTGCGGCCATCTTGGGGGCAGAAATACAGGCTGGAATAACGTGGCGGCCATCTTGAGAGTATAAAATCGATTTTATTTTGAAATTGGACAATTTAATGTGGGAAATCATCACAAAAGACTGAAACTGTTTATCATAGATGTTAGATATTGCCTACATTTATGTATTAAGACTTAGTGGGCAGGACTTTTCTTAGAACAAAATATATCTAACAATAGTTTGTCAATACTGTAACATTGTGTGTTACCATGGCTACCAATACGCAAGGTATAGTGCTACCTCCCCCATTCCTTGCACAACCAAGTAATCCACCCATTCCTTGGGGTGAATGGATTGACAATTTTGAGAATTATTTGGTAGCACTTGATGGCCAGGATTTGAGACCTGAAAGAAAAAAAGCTATTCTTTTAAGTGCTATGGGACAGGAAGGCCAACGTGTATTTAAGTACTTACCTCAACCATTAATAGAAGAAGGTCAACCGGAAATGGATGTATATAAGGAGGCGCGGAAAAGATTGGAAAAAAGATTTTCGAAAGAAATCAACATTGTCATGGCAAGACATACATTCTATACTCAACCACGAAGATATGAGGAGAGTATTGACGAATTTGTCACAAGGTTAAGAGAGTTATCCACCAAATGTCAATTTGGTGCAATGACTGAAGAATTAATACAAGATCAATTAATCGTTCAGTGTCATAGCAAAAAAATGCAGGAGAGGTTATGGGCAGCCAAGAATCCGTCGTTGAAAGATGCTATCGATATAGCAAAAGTTGTTGAACAATCTGAATATTGTATGAGGGAAATGGAAAAGAAGGAGAGGGTATCTAATGGCAGTTCTGAAACAAATACAACTTGTGCTATGACAGAAGGAAATTATGTTTTGACAAATACAAAAGGGGGGCATATGCTCAAGGGTGTTAATAAGAATAACAATGTCAACAAGTATTACAGTAAGGTGTGTACGAGATGTGGGAGTAAGTTTCATAATGCAGACTCAAAATCTTGTTTTGCCTTGGGTAAAGACTGCATGAAGTATGGTAAAAAGGGGCATTTTGCACGTATGTGTAAAAGTACTGGTAAATCTAGAGTGGGGGTCATTCATCAAGATCATATGGAGGAGGCCGAGGAAATAGATAGAGTTTTATCCATAGAGAACACGGGACAGGAAATAAGAAGTATGCATAGACCTCCCAGACCGACTGCAAATTTTATGGTACGTGGGAGAAAGGTGCGACTGATGATTGATTCTGGTTCGTTATACACAATTGTGCCCAAGAGCTTATTAAGTAAAGAATGGCCCAATGTGTGTCTTCTACCAAAAGATATCAATCCTGGTGGGTATCAAGGTGAGAAAATAGATATAATTGGCTACATGTTAGCCAATATAAGTTTTGCAGGGAGACAAATTGAGGGTAAGGTTTATGTGGCTACTAATGATCCACCAATTCTTGGTTGGCATCACCAGTATGATTTACACATAAAATTGGATCCCAGGACAGACAATACGGTCATGTTGTTGCAAGATGATAACTTAGGTAATATATTGGAGGAATACAAAGAAGTTTTCACTGATAAGGTAGGAGAACTTAAAGGGTATACACACAAGATCATGCTAAGGAAAGATGCTGTTCCTGTGCAGCACAAATTGAGGAGGGTTCCTATTAAGGCAAGGGGTGAGGTAAAAAAGATGATTTGTGACATGGTACAAGAGGGTATTATAGAACGCATTGAAACGTCATGTTGGATCTCCCCAGTGGTCATCACAAGTAAGCCTGATGGGTCTTTGAGATTCTGTGTCGACCTCAGGACACTTAACCAGAATATTGTGGCAGATAATTATCCATTGCCCAATATTAATGAGTTGGTTTTACTCCTGAGAGGGGGGAAATACTTTTCAAAGCTAGATCTTAGGAGTGCATATCACCAGGTCAAATTGCATGATGAATCCAAAGAGTTAACTGCATTTATTACTATGGAAGGGGTTTATCAGTTTAATAGGATGCCATTTGGGTTGGCTTCAGCGGCAGGTGTATTTCAGAGAATAATGAGTGATATATTTGAAGGGGTTGATAATGTGCTGTATTTTCAAGATGACATCCTAATTTTTGGGGAAACCTTGGAAAAACATAACCAAGTATTGAAGTGTGCATTAGAGAGAGTTATGAGTGCAGGTCTAACCCTAAAAAGAGAAAAATGTAAATTCTTAGTTGAGGAAATTGAGTATTTGGGTTATACCCTCTCTGAACAAGGAGTAAAACCAATGAGGAAACTTTTGGATGCAATTGAAAAGGTTCCACCCCCCCAGGATAAAGAACAGCTGAGGTCATTCATGGGACTCATTGAGTACTACTCCAAATTCATAAAGAATTTTGCTGACAAAACGGAGAGTATAAGAAAACTCTTACGCAAGGGGCAAAAGTTCCAATGGGAGGGTGATCAAGAGATGGCTTTTCAAAATATAAAGAAAGAAATGTGTGCAGCAAAAGTTTTGGTACCTTTCAACGTTGAAGCTAAAACTATCATAACTGTGGATGCGAGTGCAATTGGACTAGGAGCTGTACTTTCGCAGAACTCTGACAAAGGCGAAGAGACTGTAGCTTTTGCATCACGGTCATTGACCAAGTCGGAACGAAATTATTCAGTCATCGAAAAAGAGACATTGGCTGCATCGTGGGGCATTGAGTATTTCAGAACTTATGTTTGGGGACGTAAGATTACATTACGCACTGATCATAAACCATTGTTGAGAGTACTGTTACCTGGGGGTGCCAACAAAGTGTCTCCACGCCTGGCCAGATTAGCTGCAAGGTTACAGGAGTATCAGTTTACTATAGAATATATTCCTGGATGGCATAATGTTCAGGCAGATTGCCTATCTCGCTTGCCATTGAATTGGCAGGAGGTAGATAAACAATGTGTGCAGGATTATGAGAACGAAGGTGCTGTGGCAAGTGTTGAAGACGTGCTGGAATGCACTCAAGGTGTGGTATCGCGTGAGGAATGGTGTGAGGAAATGCGAAAAGATGAGGTGATAAAGGACGTAATGAATTTAATTGTTGGTTGAGAAAGGAGAGAGAGTACGTTGAACCCTCAAGTTCGACCCTATGCAAAAATTCTGGAGGAATTGTCTATAATTACTAGGAATATCGTTGTGAGGGGTGACAAGTTTGTTCCTCCGGTGGGCGTGAGGTATAAACTGTTTTGGTTGGCTCACGAAGGTCATTTAGGGCAGACTTTAACGAAGAAAAGACTAAAGGAACATTTTTGGTGGCCAGGGATTGATAACGATGTAAGTAATTGGGTCGAAAGGTGTGTTGATTGTGTGGAGAGTGAGAAGAGATTGAAAGTGGGAAAACAAGGTTTATCGGGATCCATATCAGATCCTGGCATAATGTGGCATACAGTGTGTATGGATTTCATTGGACCTTTGAATGGTGTTCCATGGGATCTAAATTATGCGTTAGTAATGATTGATGTACATTCAAAATGGTTGACAGTGAAATTTATGAAGGAGATCACTACCAGAGCAACTATTAACACAATGCAGGAGATTTTTCATGAAGAAGATTATCCAACGAAACTCATTACAGATAATGGGACACAGTTAGTTTCCCATGAGATGGAGCAATTTCTTAAACACGCAGGGATACATCATTCACGTACTGCATTGTACAATCCTCAGGCTAATGGCATGGTAGAGAGGTGCAATCGGATGGTAAAAGGGGTTATCAACATGGCTATAAGGAATGGCAAAAATGTACGTACCATGGTTGATGATCTTGTGTGGACGTATCGCACCACTGTGCACAGTGTTACGGGTAGAATTCCTTTTGAGGTGATGAGAGGCAGGAAAGCATGTACAAGAGTTTACCCATCATGGTTGGTGTCAGTGTTAGAGGAAGGAGATTCAATCCAAAAGAGTGCAGGGACATCACGATCAGTTTCAGAAAAGGATATTAATAAGGGAGATTTGGTGAAAATTAGAGTGGTGAATACTGGAAATAGTTTTATGAAATTTAGAGGGCCCTACTTAGTTAAAGATGTACGTGAATTTCATGTTGTTTTGGAAAATGGTGAACGGTGGAATACGAGGAGGGTAGCCTTGTATTGCAGAGGTAATGGTAATGGAAAGAGGAAGGTATGCTCTCAGAGATGGGTTCCAGATGAGAATAGTGGTTATTTGTTTATGAGTGATGAAGATTTGTTGGATAAAGGATGAGTGGATGTACAGGAGAGGGACAATGTGCAAAATGGGAATCAACATGAAGCAGAGATGAAAACACTTATAGATATGAATAAAGGGAATGTTCAAACTAAAAGAATAGGGTCAAGACCTCGTAAACCTCCAGAATATTTACGAGATTACGTTGAGTGAAGTTTATTCTGAATTGTTCTACATATGTTGTGTATCTAGTAAAACTTTGTATATAGTTTTAAGATATATGGGGTTGTGCAATTCCAATTTGTTTTAACCCCAATGAAAGTTATTGCCGATGGTTTTAATGTGCAATTTGTATTTGTTTTTTTTGTTTTGATGGTCTATTATTGGTTTCAATTCATTATTGTGTTATTCATTGTTTGTAAAGGGAGTGGATATGTTGTGTTGTAGAATTCTCGACAAGCACGCGCATGTCGAGAATTCTACATTCCAGGAGAGGACGGTTAGAGAGAATGGAGAAGACGGAAGTGGGTGAGGGATCGTTTCTGTGTTGCGGCTATGTTTAATTAATAAACATACTTTTATAAACTCCTGATCGGAGCAACTAGCTTCATTACAGTTATGTGTTCTGTTGTGGTGGTGGTGGTGGTGATGTGTTCTGATGTTGTGGTGGTGTTGTGTTCTGTTGTTGTGGTGGTGATGTGTTCTGATGTTGTGGTGGTGATGTGTTCTGTTGTTCTTTGTGCTTCATTATGGCAGTGTGATTTTGTTGTGTTGAGGTTATTGCGATGTGTTCTGTTTTCACAGTTTTTTGTGATGTGCGATGTTCTGTTTTATAGTGTTGCTATGTCGCTTTGTGTGTGCTGTTTTTAGGTTCTTTTTTAACTATGTCAATAAGTGTTGTTATATTTTCAGCCAAAAGCAACACACACCTTGAACGTTCCTGTGACAAACAAGCATTTACCACTGTCTAAGATCTTAAAATAGCGCTGCCCCGGCACTGCAGCTACTTAAGGCACTAGTCCGCCCAAAACTGTGTCAGAAACTCAGTTTTAACTTGAGTGATAGGACCACTTGTAATTTTTAATATTACCTGCAGTTCAGTGTCAAATACCATAATTAAAGGAAGATATGTCAATCTACTCCTGTGCTACAGGGATGCCTGTAAAAGAATCAAATGAATCAAACCTCTGCCCTTCACCCTGCAAGGAATGAAACAGAATCAAGAGCAAGGCCCTATCAAACATGGCAAACCGTGTCTCATCTTTTCCTTCAAAGTTCTCGTTCTTGGCATGTAACATGTAAAACATTACTCAGGAACAAAATCAGTTATTTAATTTTAAAGAACACAGGGCCTGACTTCCTTCTTGGCGGAGGGGAATACTATGTCACAAATGTGACGGATGTCCCGTCCGCCATATTACGATCCCATTATATCCTATGGAAATGGTAATAAGGCGGACGGGATATTCATCAGGTTTGTGACGGAGTAGTCCATCCGCCGAGATCTAAATCGAGCCCTCAGTGTCCAGTAATATCCATTATGCCGCAACTTTGAAGAAACAAACATAGAGAAGAAGTATTGTATCAGAAAAGAAGAAAGGAGGGGAGCGCAACAAGGTGAGCCAGGGTGACCCGGAGGCGGAGCTGTGTAGCACATAATCCAACCCTGATACAGCACTGTCAGCAACAGAGTTAAGCATCAATCGGTACTTGAGGTTATAATGTCCAACACCCATCAAGCCAAACTCAAAGGCAAAGAAGAGAAAAAGAAAACCAAAGAAAGACAAACCACAAAAACCCTAATGGGGTAGAAGGATGTCAAGGGGGCATTATGAGCAGTGGCGGAGTGAACAAAAGAACTTGCGTCAAATGTCCTCGCTCTATGAACGGACTCTGATTGGTTCAACTAAAAAAATATTGCATGAATCTTCTAAACATCTTGAAATGGGCCAAAGAGACAATGACTCATCCTTAGCCAGCTGAGCCCATCCTGCTGTTTGGATTACTTACCAGCAAGGCAACGGGAATTATGCGACTGTACTTTCGCATAGTTATGGGTTAGCCGCATTTGCCACATAATCCATCATCTGCTGCATAATATGCAGATTAAAAAAATTGTTTCTAGCTCAAACGGTTCAAAAGTTACTAAAAATGCAGGGACAAGTGTTGCCACGGGGTGAACGAAGGCCCTTTGCACGGCTGGACTGGTCACCATTCTGTTGCTTATTGCTATATTCGGAGGTTAAACTGGTAGTAATGAGGTTCCGTCAATGCCAAGAGCGTTTTACCAAGTTTAAAAACGACAAAATAATGAAGTACTACTATTACAAAATGTCCCACATTATGCCTTCTAATTTCCCTTTTCTAGTAACATAATTTACTCAGCCCTGCCTCATAATTTGGCCATTGATTGCCACATAATTCGAGTGGCCCTGCTTACCAGTAACCTTCATTACTCCAAGTCTCATAGTTTCTCATCTCAGTCGTTACAAATTGAACCTTGTGCAAACAGGGTACAGATTTAATCCGTGCAAGTAATTTTGAAACGACCCTGCTGGCAACCATTCTGTGTAATTTACAGGATATGGCCATTCTTTACTGATGCTTGACAGTTGTCCAAAAAGTGCAGAAGTCTTCCACTTTCTCAACATAGTCATGGTTTTAATGCTGCAGTAGACGCAGAGGGAGACATACGACTAGAGTTAAGACTTGTCGGAGAAGGCCCCTACACCAGCCATCATCACTGCCAAGAAAGGGCCGACCACAGCTCCCTGAGGATGGTAGCTGGAGGTCCAGAAGCCTCTGGAAATCCAAATCCTCCATCACTTGAGGGTGGGCACAGAGGAGTCAGCAACTTGCAGTCCTCTGCTGTGTTTTTAATAATGGCTTCCAGTGGAGAATCAAATAACTTTACACCATTGAATGGAAGACGACTCAACAAGGCCTGCTGAGGGTTGCCAGCCTTTGACATCCTCATCCAGATGTGGGACTGGCCGCAGTCACTGACCCTGAAGCTGATGCAGCTGTGCGAAGCCCTTAAAAAGATGCACCAGACAGAAACCTCTCTTGCTTCTCCATCATGGAAAGACGTAAGACAGTGGTTCCCAACCTGTCATCTGAGGACCCGTCAGGGTCCGCAAAGTCTACTCAGGGGGTCCGTCACTTCTTAGAAAATTAAATAATATTAACAGATTAATAATGTGCATATAAATAAAGTGGCTACATTTACAACTGAAATTTTTTAAACGCACTGTAAATGTCAAGGAATTTGAAATTGGAGGCTAAAAATGAAATTAGTATCCTCCGATTTATTTGTGGGAGCAGCGCAGGTGCTTCAAATGGAATGTAGTATGGCCGATGTGTGGCTTCAATTGAATTTAGAAAAGCTCCAACATTCCTATTTAAATTAAATTTTTTATTTATATTTGCAAATGAAATAAAATGTGTTATCATTTGTGTATGTGTTTGATAGAATGCTTGTTTCTGTACTTTTGTGTATTGTTTTGCATTTTAAATCATCAACAATGTTTAGGCCGTGGTCCCCAGGTTCCAGTAATGACTCAGTGGGGGTCCCCGGATTCCAGTAATGATCCAGGAGGGGTCCCTGGGTTCCAGTAATGATAAAGTGGGGTTCCACAGAAGTCAAAAGGTTTTGAACCACTGACATAAAGTGCTATCATTACCCTGTCTCATCTCTTCTGCCAAAAGCCAGAAGTCATACAACAGAGTGGACCATATGGGCTGCATATGTCCCAACGCTCAGGAATTGCACACAGGTACTTGGTGGCCAGAAAAACATTGAGTACTTAGGCAATCAAGACTCACGCTGAGGCACAAGGCGCAATCTTACAGGACTGTCGCTGTGGTAAGGGGAGGTGTCTCAGTCACACAAAGCTGGTAAAATAGACTGAGCTGACTTTTTATTTTAATTTAAAATTAATCTTGCCATGAAGCATCCCTAATAAATTGGCTTAGGTGGAGGCAGTATGAAAATCCCTATATTTCCAGACAGTGGCTTAATACATCAAATTACGGTAACATAGTCTGGGAGCGCAGTAGAAAACTGGTGGTTAAATAGGCTCCAAGTTTACAGAAGAAAAACAGGAAGTGATAAGGCTTGGCCCCTCCTTTATGGGTCATCGCACAGGAAGCAACTGTGGACGGCCATATTGGTAGGGACTCATTTTAAACTTGTATAGGTGAAATTTGTACCCTGTTTAAGATTTGTAAGGTCTGTGAGGATGAAAACGACAAATGAGTAAGTAATGGGATCTGTGCATGGTCATAGGTTCGATCCTGGAAAGGTCAACTCAGCTTTCATACTTTCAAGACTGAAAAACTCAATACCAACTTCAGTTGGGTAATAATAACTATATACATAAAATGTGCTGTGGAAAGCGCTATTCAGATAGCAGCTGTACTTATAATCTTCTCATCCAAAATAAAAGAGGCCTTCAAACTGGGCTTAAAGAAGACTGAAATTCAATGGAATTAGACAGAAGCTAAACGTTATCTTTTCTATCAATGGGCTTGTTCTTTTTTTAAGCACAAGGTTCAGTGGAGAACTCAATAAGCAGGTGATGTCCCTTCACAAGAGCAGAGGAGAGTCGCCCCACTAAAACAATGCCCCAGAGCCAAAAATAAAATAGTAATAAACTTTCTTTATTACCATTTTATTTTTCAGCAACCTGTCCTGAACTGTGTGTCAAGACGGGGCGTGGCGACTTCTGCTCTGCTGCTGAGTGACAGGACCAGAGCTCTGTGAACTTGTTTAAAGTGCGCATGTCGGTTTGGCCAGCCATCCTGCGACAGCCAGCCAGACATGCGCCCTTTAAACATCTATAACCCAGGTGTTCCAAGACAGCTGGGTTAGAGAAGGCAGAGGCCACCAGCACGCTGGTGAGCGCTGAGAGAGGCTACTCCCACCAATCCAGATGCTGGTTTCATGGTTTCGACCAGCGTGAAACCAGCATCAGTATTTGGTAGCGCTGTTTCCTGCTCCCCAGCCAGAGTCACAACGAGGAGTACACCGTAACAGAGAGGGACCCATCGCATCAGGTAAGTACCTTTTTCTTTTTAAAAAAATATTATTATTATATCCCCTCCCACCCTGCCATGAATACAAACCAGCCGCCACTGACAATAAGGCCACGATTACAACTATGGAGCTAACTCTGTTTCCGGGGTCCCATTTCTGCCCTAATCAGTACACATAGTGGGGTGATATGTGCCCGTGTGCTAATTGCACTTGTGCTATTCACCTATTTGCAATTTGCATACACCATGCTATTTGCTTACAAGTATTCAGTATGTAAAACTTGAAGTTACTCTTGCTGGAAATAGACGTTTCACACCCTTAACAGCGTTCCAAAGTGTGAAAATCACAATTTCTTGGAATTTGCCACAGTATTCTGCATTCTGACAAAGTAACATTCCACTGCCACTCTCAGAACCTAACTTTCCCTCCAATCACTCCTTGGCTGTATGTTTGCTTCTGACCATAAACAATGCCCTCTGCCTTTCAGCTAAAAATACCACATACAGACATACATCTGTCACAAGACTAATTGTAGAAATGCCATTGTGCTTGCTGTGCCCTGAGGATATCAGCTGTGTATGCATTTTTTGACGAAAAAAAAAAAAAATTAGAGGTAGATAATTGATTTTAAAACTTTAAGGCACAAATTTATGAGTTTTGGCGCAAAGTAGCTGCCCTGCGTGAAAGGGAAATGGCAGGAATGTGCCTTATCGATGGCACACGCCGCATTCTTGTCCGATCCCCCTCTGCTGGCACAGTTTCGGCAGCCTAGCGCCAACGCAGGCCCTTGGCACCAGGGTGGAAGGGTGCCTGCGTTGCATGCAGTATTCTTTTTGTGCAGGAAGGGGCATCTTCCTGCACAAAAACAAACCTGGGAGACTTTATCCTCTTTCTATCTGTGCTGCAGAATACAGCCCAGATAGAAAGAGGAAAAAAAGAGAAGTAGTGATATTTCTCCTTATTACGCCTCCACTGGGGAGGTGTAAAGTTTTGGCGCATCTCCAGGTTTACAAGGTCCTGTAAATCTAGGGGAATAATCCACCGGTGATGCATGGAACATCCACTGCAACCCGCATGGAACGCTTCCCTGATGCAGAGTAAGGCAACACAGCGACTTGCACTGCCTTGCCTTACACCATCTTCATGAAGGGCAGGAGTCTGAAGCAGCCACTACAGGGCCAAGCACCACACCACCACAGTTCCCTCCAGCTGAACAAATGAACATGGTGGAAATAGACACAGCCACTGGTCCCAGCCACAGTGTCAGACAGCAGGACCCCGAAGCACCACCACGTCGCAGACGCAGACTCCATGTCCAGGCAGTGTCCCAGGAGGATATAGGTGACTCATCCATATCTGCAGCTGAGACAGCCCTCATATCTGGACAGCGCCTGCAAACAAGGCAGATGAGAATCATTTCTGGGGCAATGCAACGGATGGAGCATAATTTCACAAATGGGCTGGCACAAGTGAACACACAGTTCACAGGTTTGAACGAAAATGTCGGTGACCTTGCTCTATCCATACGGCAACTGGTGACAGAACTGGTGTCAGAGAGACAGAGTGCAAGGCGCCGTGAGCAGCAACTGGTACACAGATTGGACCGCATGGCTGCATCCATCGTCCGTCTCGCAGTGAACACTACAGGGCTGTCACGCCGTACTGTGAGCTTGCAGGTGGACTTGGGCCACTTTGCAGGGGATGTGGCTCGGGGACTGGGTCGCATTAGCCACGCTGTGGACATGCTGGAGGCTAGACAGGTGGCTAGGGGCACGGCAGAGACACCTCAGGACAGTGAGGAGGGTCCACCATCAGCAGCGCATCTGCCACAGACACACGTGTCTTGCGGAGTGGCAGTGCACGTCAGGGGTCTGCTGACACACCTAGCACAAGCCATGCTGGGCGTCCCAGGCGGAGGTGTTAGGCCCAAGCACTGCAGGACACATGAGGCACATGGAGTGAATGTGTCCTCATTGAGGGTGGACATTTACAGCCCCTTAACAAAAGTTCACTTCTTTACTTATTAGGTTCACTTAATAAAAAGTATTGTTTGATCCACTTCACACATGGGCTCTTTGTGTGTGACATTAGTGTGTGTGGTGACAGTTACCACGTACCTTCCAAAGTATTGGTTTGCAATGTGGTCCCGACTCTGTCTGCCTTGATTTGCAATGCTTCTATCCCCAGGATGGCGATATGGTAGCTCTTGCTCGTCATCCTCCGAAATTCTGGGTCTTCAGGGGTGAGATGTAGCCCACGTCTGGTGGCAATGTTGTGCAGTATAGCGCATGCGCCAACTATCTTGAAAGCTGTTATTGGGGCATACTGGAGCGCACCTCCACTTCTGTGGAGGCATCTGAATCTCGACTTTAACAGTCCAAAGGTCCCCTCTATGACATTTCTGGTCCTCCTATGTGCACTGTTATATCGCCTCTCATTTTCATTGCAGGGTGTTAGGTACGGGGTAAGTATCCATGGTCTTAGCGCATATGCACTGTCACCTGTTTGGCAAAAATGAACAATGTTAGCAGGGCATGAATGGTTTCTACAGTGGCCTGTGTGTATGGCTTCAGGGTGTCTGCAGCAATACCTAATAGATATCCGTCTCCAAACTCCCCACGTTCTAGGCGTTGGTGTATCCCACTGTGCCTGAATATGTAAGAGTCATGTGTACTCCCTGGAAATTTGGCTACCATGTCAGTGATGACATAATGGGCGTCACATACCACCTGGATGTTCAGTGAGTGGGTACACTTCCGGTTGCGGAACAGATATTCCAGATTTGCAGGAGGGCATATTTGTATATGTGTCCTGTCTACACACCCTATTACATGAGTGAAGTTGGCAATTCTGTAGAATTCCAACTTGGTGCTGTTGATTTCTGCCTCATTCCTGGGTAGGTATATATATCTGGACATGTGTGTGAGTATGGCATCTAAGAAACATCTGAAGACCCGTGAGAGTGCACTTTGGGATACCCCACCTGCCACTGCAATTACCCCCTGATAACTACCCGAGGCCAAGAGGTGCAGTGAGCATAGCACTTGCACATGTGTGGGGATGGCGCTGCCGCGCACAGTCTGTCGTTGAAGCTGCGGATTGAGTAGATCAATTAATTCTAATATTGCTGCACTGCTGAGTCTGTATTTATCATAGATCTCCTCCTCTGTTGGAAAAGAGTCTGCCTGGTTCTGTATATCCTCTCCTGTCTCTGGCTCCTCCTCCTCCTCTGATGGGCAGCGTGGACTCTCCTCCTCCTTGCTATCACATATATTTCAGCCATCTTGAGTAACCCAGGTGCCTTCTGGGTCTCCTTTTATACTTTGGTTCTGGTTACCACCTGCTCTGAGTTAGTGGTAATTTGGGTGTGCACAATGGGCTTTTTGCGACTAGTCGCAATTTGCGAGTGGCTTTTTCATATGGTTTGCGACTCGCAAATTGCGTCTCCCTATTTGCGAGTCGCACAATGGGCTCGCAAAATTTGCGAGTCGGTAATGGCTCACGTCGCAATTTGCGATTCGGAAATGGGGTTCTTGCATCCCATTTCCGATTTTGCGGGGTCGCAAATTGGGATTCGGGCCATTTGCGACTCGCAAATTTTTGCTACAACTGGCCCTTAGAGTGATGATCCTCTTTGGATCAAAAGATTTGGCAGGTTGTCTGGACTGATTTTTAAAACACAGTCGAGAGGACCGCAGGGCTTCCTTCCAGTAGTACAGTTTGCGCTGACGGCACAGTTCTACTACAAAGCAAGCAATGAACGGGGAACGTTAGCCTGATGTCTGCGAGCAGCGATTAATATTTCCTGCCACTGGAGTGCAAGTATCCCACAGTTTTAGCTCTTACCTTCAGAAGAGCTTTAGGGTCACATGTACGTTTGCTGGGAATTGCGATTTCCTAGTTGTGATTCCATGTGAATCGCAATTACGAGATCGTAATTTCCAATGTACGAAACTCTATTGAGTTCCATTTGCGATTCCCAGTGGCTCGCAAATAGACCTTCCTCATTAATATTCATGTGGTAGGTCGCAATTTGCGACCCACTGGGAATCACACAAAAAACACAGGTATGGTGGCCTGCTGTGGACGGCAGACTAAACCATGTCCGTGTTTGCTTTTAAATAAAGCAACTTTCTTTTTTTTTTTTAATGCTGCCTGTTTTCTTTAAAGGAAGATGGGATGCATTTCAAAAAGCAAAATTGAATGTTTCAATTTCATTTACTTTTTTTAAGAATCGGCAGTGGTCCGTGGGTCCACTGCCTGCCCTTAAAAATGTTTCGCTATATTAGAAAGGGGAAGGGGTCCCTTTGTGACCCCTTCTCGTTTGTGAATGGGTTACTACCAAATTGAATTTGGTGGTAAAAAGTAAATGTTTTGCAACAGCATTTTGGTCGCAAAACATTCATACGTCCCCTTGGCACGCCCCTTCCTAATACCGAATCACTAACCAATTGCAAAATAGAGTTTGGTACTTCCAAAAATGCTTTCTCTGGTTGAAACAGCCCGATTCTGTGAATCAGGCTGTTTAGGACCAGAAAAAGGCTTCCTACACCTGGCCCTTAGTTCTCTGTTTAGAAAGACCTATTGAGTGCAGTACCAATACTTGCAGCGTGCTTTGGGTCTGCCGACTGCTTACTTTTTCGTGATCTTTCTTGTCAATCTTTGCTTGCTTCGTGTGTGTTGGCTTTCCAGCCTCCTTTTGCATTTGTCCCTCCCCTGGAGCATAGCTTCTTAACCATGCTTCTGAATAGATGATTTACATCGTTTCACTGCCTGCTCCCAGGTAATTACTTTTTAGGTCAAGCGCAAACACTTTGACCTGTTGTAAGTATTGTGGGCTTTTAACCACGCCAACCGCACACCCATCACTTTCACTCGTTCGTGGGTTTGCCTCTCAAAAATCCATTGTTATCATTAGTAAATGCTTTAAGTTTGTCCTGTCTGGGGTGGTTTTGTTACCGCCTTCCAGACTGCCCCTGTTACATGGATAATTGTACGATTGCCGATACGTTTGACTGCAAGCAAACTTCTTTTTGTGTACCTCCCTCACGCTCATGGCGGCCGTGGCGCTTTGAATCAGCTCATTTATGTCAACTTTTTTACTTTTCATTTTCAATTTATGTGTCAAGAAAAGTCCATTTTGAAATTTACAACGCCAATATCTCTAACTCAACGAAACGCAAGACCCATTGCATTTCAAATGCTTGTTATTAATTTACAGTTCGAAGATGAGCATCTGCCACCTTACAATTGAAAGTAAAAAAAAAATCTGCATTATGATGTATTAATTTACACGCGTGCATGCGCGATCACACAGGGGCTGCCCTACCATCATGATCATATGTATGCACATGCGTGTTGACACCAGGGTGCTTCTATATCATCAGACTTAGGTTTTTATTTTAGTTTTGTTGTCAATGTTGCTCAAGATCTGCAATAACCACTTCTTTCTGCCAATATCAAAGTGTCAGCAAAAAAGATGAGGACTATTGTCGTTTCCAATGCTTGTTAATATTAACAATTTTATTTCAAACTGTTTTATCTCTCATTACTTTGCATGTAATAGGAGATAAAATGGTCTTATATGACATATGCCTTGTATCTATAACCCATCGCCTTTTTATGTGAAACTGCTGCACCATCTCCAAAGTCCCCCCTTAGCATCTGTGCAGATTTTAGTGGGGGGCTTGGTTCTTCTGAGAGACAAAGACATTCCTTAAAATCAACATATCAATCCCTGAGGTGTGTGTTAGCCACACGCTTAGCGTGCATCAAAATCATAAACATGCATAAAATACAACATGAATTTATAATTGATAATAATTAGCAACAGTTAGCAGCCATATTTTTTAAAAAAAGCTGCATAATTCCCACAACACTGGCCATTTGGCTTTATCTTTATTGGAGGAAAACTTCAGCTACAAGTATGTTAGTGAGAGACAAACTCTTTGGGTAGTAGAAAAATCCTCCCAGGAAAAAAATGTCAGGAGAAAGTTTTCTTGCAAAAACTTTAAAAACGTCCTATGTAGAAAGCTTCTGAAAGCAAAGTTGGGTATGAGCTGTATACTTTGCAAACTCACATGAATCCTGAAGCTTGCTAACTTTGGCCAACTTTGAGGATGCAGTTTGGATCCCCCCACAACCCACCCCCCACCATCTGTTAAATGTAGCTGAAAGACTGGCCTAGAGTTGCAGTACAAAAAGCTGCTGACGAATCAGATTTAAAAGACTTCTTGATGCCAGTGTGGATCATTGACATTTGGTTCTGCCCCTACCAAGACACCAGGAGGCAGTCAAACGCGCTCTGCCGGTGACATCACAGGCTCTATTCTCTGATTGGCTGAGCCGTGTGTTCCTCCGCACTCGTCCTCTCCTCCTCAGTGTTACTTTTTACTGTACCCCGGCCCTCTCCTGCTGGACAGGGAGTAATGTAGGACAGCGATTCCCAGCCTGTGGTCCGGGACACCTTGGGGTCCACGACGCCTCCTCAGGGGTCCGTGACTGCTTAGAAAATGAAACAATGCTAACTGATTAATAGTGTATATAAATAAAGAAGCTAAATGTACAATTTCAAAGTTTAAAATGTTCTATAAATGGGAAAAAATGGGAAATTGGAGGCTAAAAATTAAGTTAGCATCCTCAACTGATTTGTGAGAGCGATGCAGGTGCATCATACAGAATAAAGTATGGAGGATGGGGGGCCACAATTCAATTTAGAAACGCTCCGACTTTACTGTTAAAATTACAGTTTTGATTTCTGTTATTTTTTATGGTGAATAAAATACATTATTTCATCATTTGTGGATTTGTTTGATGAATGCTTGTTTCTGCGTTGTGTGTGTATCATTTAGCAGTTCAAATCATCGAAAATCCCCTGCTTCCAGCAATAATTCAGTAGGGGTCCCCAATTCCAATAATAATTCAGTGGGGGTCCCGGGTTTCCAGTAATGATTAAGTAGGGGGTCCCCAGAAGTCAAACGGTTGGAAACCACTAGTGTAGGAGGGCCACACCAGCGTGGAGGTGCTCCCCAATCTAGAAACGAAGGCAGGATTGACTCTACGGCCCGCCTCCTCTTCCGTCACCCCATGTTTGTGGTGGTGCCCACCTCTTCGGGGTTCTTCTTGGTGTGTTTTGCATTTCTCCACAGAGTGCTCCCCCTTTATATACTACCTTTTTAGATTCCTTGCTTGCATTTACCACAGTTTGTTTTTCCATGACGTCTCTTGACATGGAAATGACCAGCAAGAGACATAGGGCCAGATGTAGCAAGGCTTTTATGCCTCGCAATCAGCGAAAATTGCTGTTTGCGAGGCGCAAAAGCCACACCCGATGCCCATTCCCGTTTTGCGAGTCGGTAACCTGGTTACCGACTCGCAAAATGGGACTGCGAGTCGCAAATAGGAAGGGGTGTTCCCCTTCCTATTTGTGAGTCGCATCACGATGTAGGATTGATTTGTGACCGCGAACGCGGTCGCAAAGCAATTCGCAGTTACCACCAGTGTCACACTGGTGGTAACCCATTCGCAAAAGGGAAGGGGTCCCCATGGGACTCCTTCCCCTTTGTGAATGGCCTTGAAAATATTTTTTCAGAGCAGTCAGTGGTCCTATCCGTTTCATTTTTCATTTTGTAATGCATCTCGTTTTCCTTTAAGGGAACGGGCTGCATTACAAAAAAATAAAAAGGCTTTATTTAAAAAGCAGTCACAAACATGGTGGTCTGCTGTCTCCAGCAGGCCACCATCCCTGTGAGTGCTGCGACTCGCAAGGGGTCGCAAATTACGACAACCTCATTAATATTAATGAGGTGGGCCTTTGCGACCCCCTTGCGACTCGCAGGATGGTGTCAGGACACCATCCTGCATCCGGCATTGCAACTCGCAAATTGCGTGTCGCTCAGACTCGCAATTTGCGAGTCGCAATGCCAGACGTTCGTACATCTGGCCCATAGATGCTTGTGAGGGCTGCATCCCGCTGGGAGGCTGAAGGGGCGGGTCTCAGGGCGCCTCGGTCTGCACCATCTCAAGCTCCTTCAGGTGCCCCCATGAGTGCTCCACACCGAGGGTCTCTCCGGACACTAGAATATCCTCTCACGTAAATATCACGTCCTTAGCACTGACACGTACAGTCCCACTGGACATAACCTACAAAAGTAGCCGTAGGGCCGAGAAGGGGAGAAGGAGACACTGCCTTAGGGCAGAAGAAGCTAAAAGGAGGCACTGCATAGGGCAGAGGAGGAGAGAAGGAGACTCCGCTTTGGGACAGAAGCAGACACCCCTTTGGGATAGAAGTGGGCAGAAGCACTGGGACAAAAGAGGACAGAGCAGACACCGCTTTGGGACAGAAGTGGACAGAGCAGACACTGCTTTGGGACAGAAGTTGTCAGAACCAGACACCGCTTTGGGACAGAGGAGACATTGCTTTGGGACAGAAGCAGACACCGCTTTGGGACAGAGCAGACACCGCTTTGGGACAGAAGCAGACACCGCTTTGGGACAGAGGAGACATCGCTTTGGGACAGAAGCAGACAGGACCTCCGGCCACTCGGCCCTGTTTGACCTCCCCTTAGGGTGACCGGATTTTGAGGAGCAAAAACCGGGACACGTGAGACATAAAAGAAGGACTGAAGACATTGCTGTCACATCTGGCCTGTCCCGTTTTTTTGCGTAGCTTTGTGACTGTGTGCCTATACATGAGTATGTGTGTGTGTATGCACACACACACATTTATAAGACTACATATATAAAATTAGCTATGACTTGACCTCCCACCCTGCACCGCCAACCCGCCCCCACCCCCCTCTCTCTGCTCCCCACTCCCTCTCTCTGCTGGGAGCAGACAGGGGATAAAATGCTTTAATTATTTCATACTCTGTAGGCCTCTTGACTTAAGCTTCCCTAGATGATCTGACCTTTCTCTCAAAAACCGGGACATCTATTTAATAATCTGACCTTTGTCCCAAAAACCGGGACATTTATTTAAAATTAAGAGAAACGTCGGGACACCGGGACAGTCCTCTAAAAACCGGGACTGTCCGGGGAAATCCGGGACGTGTGGTCACCCTGCCTCCCCTTTGACCTCTGTTCGGACACGTGCTCAGAACCCGCTGTCCAGCCTCGCCCAAGGTCACAGGGTCACCAGGGGTCTCTGGACCAGGAGCCCTCCCTGGGTGTGTACTAAGTAAGCACGTGACATTAAAGGAAGTAAACACTGAAGTCATGGAAAATATGGCCCTGTGCATTTTTATGGTAATAAGGACGGCCCCTGGGATTAATCACATCACTTTAAAGAGATGCAGCCTGGTTGTAAGTCTGTTCCGTGTATCTTGGCTTTTGTCAGCGGATTTTAATTAGTATCTGGTATCTGCAATAAACAGTAAACATAAAGAGCTTTGCAAAAATGTATTAGACTGTTTGTTTTCACACTCTAATGCATATTTGCACAAATTTACCATGAAAAAGAAAGAAAACATGCTAAGCTCCTGGGCTGCAGCCCAAACGTCCTGGAACCGAACCTAGGAATGAGTAAGAGTGACACTGAGTGCCAATGTGTGCCAGCAGGCAGGCAGGGTGCAGGCGGTGAGTTCGCTCTGTGTGCAGGCACCGCGAGGAGTCCCTGGAGCGGGGAGGAGCCTTATCCGACAGCCAGTGCAAGTGGCGGAAAGTTACTGGTCTTCTAACTTAGGAGATGTCTAGGGCGCCATATTGCCCCAATGATGGATATCCTGTCCACCGAAAAATAAATCCCATTATCTCCCATGGAGATCGTAACACAGCGGATGGGATATCCATCACTATTGTGATAAAGTAACCCACCACCAAATTCTAAATCAGTCCCAAGGTCACAGAAGGTATCGCTCAATGTCACTCTCCCTTGAACTTGATGCATACTTAAGCTTCTCTGGTGAATAGGCTCCCTCATAGGCATACAGGCTGAAGAACAGTTGTTAAGACTGCAAAGAACCCAAAAATATACTGGGCCTTACATTGTTCTGGAAAGCAACACACAACAAAAACATTAGCGTGTGACTGATATATCAGACGAGCTACAATAAGAGAGTTAAAATCTGAAGAAAAAAAACCTAATAGTCTAGTAAGATTTTACCTCTTCTTAAGGAACATACACATTTAAGCTAGAAACTTTTATCCGTGTCTCCTCTACACACGAGCCCACCTTGGATCAACACCAGGGGCAGCAGACAACATCCGACCAGCAAGGTTGTTGGCCTCTGTGGTCTACCTATGGTTGAAGTGTGGCTGAAAACGTTTCTCTGAGAGATTGTGATGGTAGCCCCTTAGCAAAGCCGAATTAATGCCCATTGGATGAATGTTCAGTTGAGTCATAACATAACACTCATTAACCAAGAAGACAGCCAACAAACATGCCTACTCTCCAGACCACTATATCCTCCCTGCAGAGCCCTGATCTACCAGCCATGGCCACAAACACTGTCATCCTATAATCAGTCCCTTCAGTGGCTCACACACGTGACCCAAGCGCCTCTCGGTGGGCACCCATGTCACTGAGACCTAAAGACCTGACCAACAGGTATCAGAGCCAAAGTGTCACCCAGCAACCATCGGTGATGCCACAGCTGCCAGGGATCCATCCTGAACACCACCACTGATGCAACTGAAGTGCCATCTTGCAAAGATGTGCCAAAAACAGCTTGTCGAAGCGCTAAGGTGCATCCGCCTCCACTGCATAAACTGCATAAATTCACAGTAATTTGCAAATAAATCTCTACTGGTCCAGGAAGAGTGGCACACACCGGGTCTGCAGAGACTTGGATTTTTGAGATTCCCAGTGCTGAAGTCATCACAACTTGGTCATAAAAGAATTCACAAACCTAGAGTATTCTGAAGAGGAGCAGCGATTAACTACACAATAGGCTGATCTTTACACAACTGGCATGCACCCCAGAAACTGCCTTCAAACTACCAGTCAGTCACATAAAATTGGGTCAGTGAGAACTCTTCTTTTATTCAAGCACTGATTAATCACAAGCCAGGGTACTACAAAGTAATAAACCTGGGCAAGATCCCCCAAAGCATGTCCTGGAAGTTTTCCAATAAGTTACTCTATTTTCAGTTTGACATACAGCTCAGCAAGGAAACCCTAGAGATGGTGGCCAGCCAAGGATTGTTGGGCTTCACCCACTCAGCAGGATCCTTACCAAGCCATCAAACACAAATCCTTATCTCCAGTAGCGTCATCATTGCGCCTGATCCGGAGGTTGGACCACACTTCGGGGCAGAGCAGGCCACTGTCACTGAAACCACTCATAACAGCACCATCTGATCCTGTCCTTTGACACATCATTCCAGGATGACCTCATGAATGGTTTGAGGGCCTCTGGGGCGACCACTAGCCGGAGCTGAGGCTAGCTAACTACTGGCAAATCTGCAGTTTACCATAACCAAAACTCTCACAGTGGTCACATCCAACCAGCCCAGGAGCAAAGCACCAGAAGCCAACGCAACAAAGAATCAGTCCACTCTATGATTGGCAACCACCGGAAAGGTCATTAGAAGGTCATAACTTTTTTGGGAAAAACACCAAGACAATGGGGATACATTTACATGAAATATCCACAAGCGAGGCTGCAAGATGGTAGTGAACAGGAAACGAGCTCGCCATGCCGCATGAATCTGTGAGAACACAAACACACAAACAAATGTTCAAAATGTATTAAAAGATCTTGGAGTTTGGTGTCCTCAAGAACACCGGTCGTCTTTCTGCGTGGCTTGTACTATATCCATGCAAAATTAGGACAAAAGTTAATCATCAAAGGTATCATTTGAAGCAGCTAAGGGTGATGGGTAGAGCAGTTCTCCTGAATCCAAAATGGCCGCCACGGATGCAGAGATTGCATGACTAACAAGGCCACAGTCTATGTGTTTGGGCGCAGTGGAGACTTCAAACAGATCTGCATCTGGGAATGTGCTTCACGACAGCTCGCAGTATCTTCTCACTGTTGTTATTTGCATCCATGCAATGAGGATAACTTTCAGCCAAATTAGAATTGTCAACCTACATACAGCATTCAGTATTTTGGTACCTTTAGACCCCTACTTAGAATTGTAAAAATGCCACCATAAATCCCAGCATGCTTAGTGGTGTTGGTTGAAAACTCACGACTGGCTCCAAGACACTGCCATGATATGGGCCACTGGACAGGTTTCAGTTGTGGGCGTCAGCGGCCTTAATGCTGCACCGACAGCCGAGGGAAAGAGAATTGGAAAAGTCAGAGGGAAGAAA